>NW_012276773.1:0-2017 GCF_000151885.1 Dipodomys ordii
TACAGAGGGGTTACAATTACATGGGCAAGATAGTGAGTACATTTCTTATCAAGCATTGTAGCCTCCTCCTTTGTTTCCCCTTCCCATCCCTTCCCAGCCTCCCACACCCCCCCCCCGCCGTCCCCATCTTTTTTAAAGCATCATGACTCCTCTCTCATGCCAGACTTGCTGGCTTACTGAGAAAGATTCAGAGGCTAGCTTTAGATGTTTTAGTGAGGGAAGTTCCTCTTCTTCTCTTCTAATGTTTAAAAGTGCATTGAGGCTGGGAATGTGGCTTAGTGATAATTTGGGGAGGGGAAGGGAAAAACAACTTGTTTAAATAGGGATACAGGTGGACCCATTGCAACAATGAGATGTACAAGACGTTATGTAGAAAAACGAACTTTACAACTTTGGCGGGATGGGGGAGGGTAGACGTGGAGATGGGAGGGCAGGGATGGGAAGGGGAAACAAAGGAAGAGGCAACAATGCTTGATAACAAATGTACTTATTACCTTGCTCATGTAATTGTAACCACTCTGTATGGTATTTTCACAATAAAAAATTATTAAGAAAAAAAAGAAAAAGAAAGAGTAGCACTCTACCACTTGAGCTACAGCTCTACTTTCAGCTTTTTGGTGGTTCATTGGAGATAAATCTCATGGACTTTCCTGCCGGGGCTGGCTTCCAGCCTTGATCCTCAGATCTCTACCTCCTGAATAGCTAGGATTTCTAGTAATTTCTTGTTCTTTATGAGGCTAATCTCACATTTTTGGGGCAGTTTATGCCTATAGGCCCTAGTGCCTCAGGTTTGTTTCACCAGAAATGTATCCCAACAAAATGAAGACAGGTCCTTATTATTCTTAAGTATCATTGAGATACTCCCAGAAGAAATAATGGATGTTTCCAAATTTGTCACACAAAGTAAAGGCCACTTCCTAGAAGGAATCTAAGAGATAGTGGTTGATTTTTCCTGACCTGACCATAGTGTGTAAGAGAACAGTAGCTATTGGATTATACTAAAGTGGTCATATCTATTATCTCTATCTGTATGTCTAGAGATCCAGATGACAGAGATACGAACAGATAACACACACACACACACACACACACACACACACACACACACACAAATATCCTATGGTATTTGGTAGCTCAATCCTTGCAACTATGGAATGACCTTTTTCTTTCTTTCTTTTTTCTTTTTTTGGTGCTTGTCCAGGGGCTTGAACTAAGGGCCTGAGTGCTGTCCCTGAGTTTTTTTTTTTTTTGTCAGTCATGGGGCTTGAACTCAGGACTTTAATGCTGTCCCTGCCCTGAGCTCTTTTGATCAAGGCTTGTGTTCTACCACTTTGAGCCACAGATCCACTTTCCATTTCGAGGATCACAGGGACTTTTCTGCCCAGGCTGGCTGGCTTTGAACCACAATCCTCAGATCCCAGTCTAGGATTACAGGCGTGAGCTACTTTGCTTGTTCCTGAGCTTTTTTTGCTTGCAGTTAGCAATCTACAACTTGAACTATAGCTTCTCTCCTGGCTTCTTTTTGAGTAGTTAATTGGAGATAAAAGTCTCAAAGACTTTCCTGCCTAGGCTGGCTTTGAACTGATCTTCAGATCTCAGCCTCCGAGTAGCTAGGATTACAGGTATGAGCTGCCAGCACCCAGCTTTGACCTCTTAAATTTGAAGCTCAGGAATGCACAAATGAAAGGAATAATTTACCCTTAATGCTTTTAGAGCCTTCCTTGGGAAATGAGTGACAGATGGCAGTGTAGTTCAACCCAAGGAGAAGAAATCTTTCAGAACTGTGTCCTAGCTTCTTTGGTTCTGGCATATATACTTTTTTTTTTGAAAGGTAAGCCCTTGTAAATTCTTTATTCTGTGGATAATTGATTGGTAAATTTAGAAGGGTGGAGGGGGCAGAAATGTAAGGAGGGAGAGGTAAAGAAGGGCCTTGGCTGATTGGGCCATGATGATTGGTTTTCTCGCAGGCAGGCTCTCTCCCTCTCTCCCTCTCTCCCTCTCTCCCTCCCTCCCTCCC
>NW_012276774.1:0-4327 GCF_000151885.1 Dipodomys ordii
AAAAAAAAAAGAAATAAATCACGGGGCTGGGAAGGTGGCTCAGTGGCAGAGTGCTTGTCTTGAATTCATGAGGCCCTGGGTTTGATTCCTCAGCACCACAAAAACAGAAAAAACCGGAAGTGGCGCTGTGGCTCAAGTGGTAGGGTCCTAGCCTTGAACTGAAGAGCTGAGGGACAGTGCCCAGGCCCAGAGTTTAAAAAAAAAAAAGTAGTAAATCACAATGATAGGTCCTTTATTACCTTGGCCTTAAACTAGAGGCATCTAGGCTGAGGACATTTGGCTTGGTGATATGGGCAGAGCTCCTTTTAACACAGTTCTGTGTTCTGGGTTACAGGACACGAAGAGCAACAGAGAAGTGGCTAGAGTCCCAAACGCTAAGGAGTATGATGTCAACAGAATCTCAGACTTCCGAAATGGACTTCCTGGAGCCTGATCCTGAAATGCAGTTGTTGCGCCAGCAGCTTCTGGGAGCTGAGGAGCAGATGCATGACATGCAGACTAAGGTAGCCTTGGGGAATGGGGAGGCAGGCCTTTCTACTGGTTCCCTTTTACCACCTTCTGGTCTGTGGTAGACCCGGGACTGACAGAGGAGGCATGCACCATGGCACAGATGGTACCACTGGGTTCTGCTAGCCTCCCTAATGTAAATACAGTCATATATCACGTGGTGACATTATGGTCAAAAATGAATATATATACATACTATATATATATATATATATATATACACACATATATATATACACACATACATATGTGTATTTATGTATGTATAGATATATATGCATATATATATACATATATATATATATATATATATATACACACACACACATATGAATGAGATGGTGGTCCCAAGAGATTATGATTATTATCACCTAATGATGTTTTAGTCCAATAAAGACAAATCTACTGTGCTGCCAGTCTTAAAAAAGTATGGCACACACAATTATGTATAGTAAATAAGACTTGACAGCCAGGCACCGGTGGCTCACGCCTGTAATCCTAGCTACTAAGGAGGCTAAGATCTGAGGATCAGCTCAAAACCAACTGGATAGGAAAGTCTATGAGACTCTTATCTCCAATAAACCACCAGAAAACTGGAAGTTGCACTGTGGCTCAAGTGATAGAGTGCTAGCCTTGAGCTGAAGAGAGCTGAGTGACAGTGCCCAGGCCCAGAGTTCAAGCCCCACAACCAACCAAAAAATAAAAAAAGAGAGAGAGTGAGAGAGACTTGACAGTGATAATAAATGACTATGCTAGTTTCTGTATTTATTATAATAAACTTTGTTTTGTTACATTAGAGTATATTTCAACTTACAAAAACAGAAAAGTTTACTGTATGCTGGGTGCTAGTTAGGCTCACACTTCCTAGCTGCTGAAGAGGCCCAAACTGGATGATTGTGATTCAAAACCAGCATGGACAGAAAAGTTTGCAAGACTCTGTCCAATTAACCAGCAAAAAGCTGAATTAAGAGATATGGTTCAAGTAGTAGAGCACAAGCTATGAGCAAAAAAGTTAAGTAAGAACATAAGACCCTGAGACCAAGCCTCAGTTCCAGCACACACACAAAAAAGTTTAGAGCAGTATGCCATGTTATGCTAGCAACAGTTAGTATATGTAATTTTTTTTAAAGCCTCATATTCCCTGGATCTCTCAATCTCATCCTTTTCTGTTGTGTGTCATTTAATCTCATATTCTTTTGTTTAATCTCTTTTGATTTGATCTCATATTCTTGTGCATAATTTAATCTTATGTTCTTGGTCCTCAGAACAATAAGCTATAATATACACATATACATATATGGGTATGTGTATATGTGTATATGCACACACACATGTTACACAGACTAAGAGTATAGTATAATATGCTACATAAGTTTCTTTATGTAATGTCTGCACAATGATTCAGTGGCCTAATGACATGTTTCTCAGCACAAGTCCATGTTAAGTGACACATGCCTGTATTTCAGTCCAAGTGTAACAATTTCTCAGCCTGAACCTAGAGTGCATATGACACTTGCCATACATGGGCCTCCCTGTTCCATTTCCTGCAGTGTAAGGACTTGTGTTGTGAGGTGCAAGAGCTACAACATCATCGCCGGGCCAGCGAGGAGGAGCAGAGGCGGCTGCAGAGGGAGCTCAAGTGCGCCCAGAATGAGGTGCTCCGGTTTCAGACCTCCCACAGCTTGACCCAGGTAATCTCAGGGGTGGGGGTGGGGCTGAGGGGAACACATGAAAAGGCAAGAGAGCCTGTGTGTGGAGGTGCCGCTTCTGGGAAGGCTGGATGCAAGTGAGTCTGGGCTCCACTATTGGAGACCAATTGAAGAAACCACATGGCAAGGTATTCTAGAAATGGTGGTCATTGTTGAGAGCCTGCTCGCTGAAGAAACCAAAGCATGGAAGCAGGGAAGCTTTCCAGAATACCTGCACCTGAAAAAGGACCAAAGTGCCCTGGAGTGGAGACCTGCTGTTTCTTGAGAATAACTGATCTACCCACATCCTTCCCACTGCAGAACGAGGAGCTCAAGTCCAGGCTCTGTGCCCTGCAGCAAAAATATGATGCTAGCCAGGATGAGCAGAATGAACTCTTGAAGGTGCAGGCGCAACTTCAGTCTGAGCTCCGGCAGCTCAAAATCCTCAAATGTGCAGACAGTCAAAATGAGAAGGTAACAGCACCAGAGGTAAAGGGACAACTGAGGTGCAAACAGCACCAGCAGTCTGAGCTTTGGGGGAAGGTGAATAAGAATAGAGTTAAAAATTGTAGCCACTAGCTAGGCAGCATCCCTCCGGGTGGGAGGCCCTGTGGCAAGCCATGGGAGGAAGAAACAACTGGCTGGGAGTGAGTTGGGAAGATGAGCAGGGTCACAGAACCTAGTGGCATGACCCGAAGTCCTACATGCAGGAGTTGATGTGCCGGCTGCAGAGGCTGCAGAGCCAGCACCAGTGCATCATGAGCGAAAAGGAGAAGCTGCTAGAAGTGCAGCGTCATCTACAGGAGAAGCTGCGGTCCCACGAGGCAGAGCTGTACTGTCTCCGGGACATGGCAGCGTCTTTGCGCGAGAGCGATGAGAAGGTAACAGGAGGGCCAGGTGAGGGAGACAGTAGCCAGGCAAACTCTTCTGTGAGGGTGAGCACAGAGGACTGGGTCTGGTGGGAGTTGTTGGAGGAGGTGCTGTAATGCTATAAGTGGGTCGAAGAGGGCACAGAGAAAGCTGATGCTAGAGCGCCTGCCTAGGAAGTAAGGCCTTGACTTCAACCTCCAATGTTGGTGGGGTACTGATCTCCTGGGAGGTAGGGTATTCACACTTCCTTTGCTCTTTTAAATGAGAAAATAAGCCTATATAAAGGAAGTCTCTTTGCACACACACCCCCAAAAAAAAATACCCAGTGTCACAAGGTCAGGGTTTCACGCCTGTTAAGGATGGGTCCAACTTGAGTCTCCCTGGCTGGGATGAAATTGGGGCTGGAAAGGAAGAATAAGGGAGAATCAATCCATCCCCTGCTTTCTGCCTGAGCAGAAAGTAAGGCAGAGGAGCACCTAAGGTGATGGCTGGACCTCCCCTGCCCAGAACGTAGGGATGCAACTCGAGCTGCAGGAGATGAAGGGGCTATACCAGACGAGCAAGGAGGAACTGGAGCTGCAGAAGCACATGTATGACCAACTGGAGCAGGACTTCATGCTGTGCCAGATGGAGCTGACCCAGCTTAAGTGCGCCCAGCCCATTCCTGAGGATACGTGTATCAAGAAGGTAATTGTAGTGCAGGGTGGTGTGTGCCCTTGGCACCTGCTCCGGAGAGAGGAAGTGTAGAGAAAAGATGAGGCTGTTCAGCTGAGGAGGCAGAGCATGTCTGTTCACGTTAACCTAGTGCCTTGACTTTGACTTTGGATCCCAATCTTAATACTCAACTGTTTTACATGTGTGTATACATTTGACATCAGTATTAAACTGTGATGATATCTATGTTTGTGGAGAGGAACATATGCATAGGTTCATGTACACAATTATTGGTGTTGGGACTAGAAAGGGGGGCCAGTTTACTGAGGCAGGTTGCAAGTGCTTTTTTTAGGGGATATGGTGTGTGCCCAGAATGCTGATTGAGGATTAGAAGGACTAGACTCTTGCAGAATCTCTTCTCAGACATGGAATATATTCCCCTTTCAAATCAAGAGTAATTTTTCTCGGGGCTGGGAAGTTGGCTCAGTGGTAGAGCACTTGCCTTGCATGCTTGAGGCCCTGGGTTCGATTCCTCAGCACCACATAAGCAAAAAGAAAAAAAGCCGGAAGTGGCACTGTGGCTCAAGTGGTAGAGCGCTAGCCTTGAG
>NW_012276775.1:0-1231 GCF_000151885.1 Dipodomys ordii
TCACGGTCTCTCCTGCCCGGGCTGGCTTTGAACTGTGATCCTCAGATCTCAGCCTCCTGAGTAGCTAGGATTACAGGCGTGAGCCACCAGCGCCCGGCTAAATTAGGATTTTTTTTAATTGGAAAACTGTGATGGTATTTTCAAGGAAGAAATCTTTACGTATTAATGTCGCCCTGCAGGGACCCTCTGAAAACCTAAGAAAGAGCCTTTTTTACAAACTAGTGTTCTGTTTCAGATTACAGAGACCTGCTGGCCTTTCAGACCCTGCTTCCGTGCAGGGGGAGACGGGCTGGAAGCACGCAGCACTCTGCAGCCCTGCAGGATGCCAAGGCCTGCTGTGCTCCCTCTCCCCGCAACCTCCAGCAACCCTCCTCCTCTTTGCCACCCTCGCCCCCCCACCCCCTGCCCTCCCTCTCTTAACTGCTCTCATCCTTTGAAGGCGGCTGAGCGGGAGCTTCCAGGCTGCTCCTGACTTTCCAGCCAAAGAATCAACTGCCCTTCTCAGATGACTAAGCTCTTGGTTTTGCTGTTGATTCCGTAAGTCCGAGAGGGAAATGATTAAAAATTGGTAACACTCGCGTTTACACACACACTGATGGGGCGTGTGTCATGTGGTTGGGAGAGGTGGAGTCTTTTATCAGCTTCCTGTGGCTCTAGTCACAGATTTCCCCACAGACTGGGGATGACAACATGAAGCATCTTTTGGCGTTCCCTCTCCGCCATGTTTGTTTGTGAATTTGTTCACTCATTTGGAAAAGCAAACACAAAACCAAAAAAAAAAAATGCTATACTTTAAAAGAAAGAAAATAGGCTGACATAGCAAATTAGCTGTTGCTCAGGGAAAGTAATTCTCAGGAGGGAGCAATTACCTCCATTAGGGGAAAAGCTCGCCTCCCCCTGCCTTTTGACGGTCTTCCTCCCTCCCTCTTTCCTCCTCCCTCCCTCCTCGGGGTTTCCTGGGAGGTCTGGCAGGCAGCCCAGGCGGCCTGGGACCCGGAGCTCTCGCGTCTGCCCCTCCTGGCTGCCCAAACTGCAGGCTTGTCGCCATCCGTGTGTGCGTTCTCGCGAGTTCTCGCTCCCTGTGCGTGTTCACGTCTGTCCCTCCAGGCTTTTTGTTTGTTTGTTTTGTTTTGGGGTCCAGTCGTGGGGCCTGAACTCTGGGCCTGGGCGCTGTCCCTCAGCTCTTCAGCTCAAGGCTAGCGCTCTACCACTTGAGCCACAGCACCACTTC
>NW_012276776.1:0-2157 GCF_000151885.1 Dipodomys ordii
TCAGCTCAAGGCTAGTGCTCTACCACTTGAGCCACAGCGCCACTTCCGGCTTTTTTCTTTTTGCTTATGTGGTGCTGAGGAATCGAACCCAGGGCCTTAGGCATGCAAGGCAAGCGCTCTACCACTGAGCCACCTTCCCAGCCCCACAGGGATATCTTGAGAGGCCAACAGCATCCCTTCTTTCTTGGTCTAGATGGAGATGAGAGGTCCACATATGCACATTAAACTTAAGTAGTACACTTATGATTCATACACATTAAATTATATATCAAAAACAAGAACAAAAGCAAGAATAAGAAGAAAAGCTAGGTGACCTTAGGTCATACCTATAACCCTAGCTACTTAGGAGGCTAAAAACAGAATCATGATTTGACATCATCCATTACAGAAACTTCTTTTCTTTTTTCTTAAGGATAGTTTATTTATTAGTATTAAAAAAAAGAAAGCTAGGGACAGGAGCTATGTATTAGTGGTAGAGCATTTGTCTAGCATGCTTGAGGGTCCTGAGTTCAATCCCCAGAGATTGTGAGACTACTTTTTAACATATAGCTGGGCATCATGGTATACACTTGTCAACCCAAGTTATGTGAGAAGTAACATTTAGAGTTGTCGTGCTAGCCCAGTCCCAGAAGAAAAGTCCATAATACTTGGTGGTCTCCATGAAGGGAATCTGGGAGTGGTGGTACATACTTGTCATCCAAGGCACAAGAAGAAGCCTACATTAAGTAGATCATGGTTTAGACATATACCTAGGTGGAAAGTAAGACCTTATCCCAAAATAACCAGTGAAAAAAGGGGCTAGAGACATAACTGTTGTATTCCACTAGCCTCTTAAGCTCAAGCCACTGAATTCTAACCCCAGTACCACCACTAAAAGAAAAGAAAATCTCAAATCCAGAAGTATTTAGCAGTTTTAGTTTTACTAATATACAAACTGCAAACCTCTCCCCTAAAGTGTATTTCTATTAAAAAAATAAATTAGTACTACTAAGTATGAGCCTCAATGATCCACTTCCTTATGAATTGTATATTCTATCCCAAAATATCTAGCAGGGGTGTTGAAAAATAACTGCTGGGCCTACAAGAATGGGAGTGGCAGAACCCTACAGGGGCAAATCATTGCTATCTATACTCATTTTATCCTTCAGTCCCCTGAACCCCACAGCAATCCTAGTAGTTCTTCTCCCCCTCTACACTTGTAATTTGAATTTCAAATGTGCTTAAACTAGGAGTGAGCCATACTCCTTGTTGGACCTGCTGCTATGAAAACAGAGAAGTGAGGACCACCCTGTGTCAGTACAGTAAGCTGAGGGCTGTCCTCGGAGATGCTGCCATGCTATTCTAAGGAACTGGCTGTATCAATAGAAATACTCTAATTATACTGTTCAAAATGGCAGCTGTTGATAATATATAGTCATTGAGAATTTGAAATATGGTTAAAAATGAGAATCTACATTATTAAAATATAATTTAATTGATTCTTATTTTAAAATATGGCATGTAGGGGCTGGGAAGGTGGCCCAGTGGTAGAGTGCTTGCCTTGCATGCATGAGGCCCTGGGTTCAATTCCTCAGCACCACATAAGCAGAAAAACCCGGAAGTAGTGCTGTGGCTCAAGTGGTAGAGTGCTCACCTTGAGCTGAAGACCTGAGGGACAGCACCCAGGCCCAGAGTTCAAGCCCAGGACTGGCAAAATAAATAAATAAAATAAAATAAAATAAAATATGGCAAGTAGATACTGCATTAGATAACGCAGGCCTAAGGAAAAATCCAACAGAAAACTGGCCTAAAATCCTGTATCTCCTCCTAAAGAACCTATCAGTGCCCCTGACTAACAACTCCAAAAGATTCCATGCCATTTTGCTCTGTCTTAACTCTCTAGAGTAAAAGTCTATTTCAGATAGAGAAGAACAAAGTAGTTGTTTATTTCAAAATTTAAAATTGTCACTAAAGCAATGCTAACAAATCCACAAGGTTATTTACTATAGCTACCTATTGCTCATTAAAACTCCTGATGAAGGGCTGGGAAGGTGGCTCAGTGGTAGAGCGCATGTCTTTCATGCCAGAGGCCCTGGGTTCGATTCCTCAGCACCACATAAGCAAAAAGAAAAAAAGCCGGAAGTGGCGCTGTGGCTCAAGTGGTAGAGTGCTAGCCTT
>NW_012276777.1:0-2354 GCF_000151885.1 Dipodomys ordii
CCCGGGCTGGCTTTGAACTGCGATCCTCAGATCTCAGCTTCCTGAGTAGCTAGGATTACATGCACTAGGTTTTGATTGTGGCTTGGTGTAGGGAGCAGTTGCCTTCCTGCTACTGGCCCCAAACATTTACCCAAGTGAGGCCTTTCTAGGCCTACAGACATAGCCAGGAAAAATTGGTTGGTTCTAGAACATTGGGTGCTGGATTTCTCTAAAGGCAGAAAGAATAAGTGTTTAAGAGGACAGGCCCTGAAACCTGAGGTCTGGGGGAGGTCAGATGCTGCCACTACCTGGCAGTGTGCAGCTTTGGCCCTGTAGTGCTCTCTGTGTGCTTCAGCTTTCTCCTCTGTGAAATGGAGTTAGGAACAGTTAGGAAATCTAAACAGTAGACACCTGTGAAGTGTTCAGTGGGAAGGGTCAGTACTAGTAGTATCTACTTGCAGTCTCTATTTTTTAGTGTGTTGCAACACCCTAAAAACAACACCTGGGTGCTATAGCAGCAGAGAGCCAACACTCCTGAGGCTTGTCAGGGTATTCCAGCTGCAGAGAAGAACAGGATGAAGAGGGTGCTAGGCAGGTCTCACATGTCACAAGAGTGACCACAAGAGAGACCAGGTCCAGATTAGAGGCTACCAAGCAGCTTCTCCTCAGGCCTAGCCCCTTTGTACCCAGGCTTCAGTGCCTGTGTGACATTCTGTCCTCAGGCAGTTTGGCATTGGTCAGGCAGATAGCAGCTGTTTTTAGAGCACCATAAGGACCAGGAACTGGCAAGGTGTACAGTCTAACCATCTGAGACTGTGGGATGCAGGTTATTAGTCTAGACTTTCTTATTTTTGGCACAGTGGTGTTTCTTAAGTGCCTCCATGTCTCAGGTCCTGTTCTAGGCACTGGGAGACGGTAAAGAAAGGCCAGCTTTGTGCACAGGGAGGGAGGTGGGGCCAGCAGGACTAGAGTGATAAACAGGCTGTGGCCTAGAAAATGTCAGGCAGGGGAGAGATTCTGTGAGATGCATACTAGTGAATTGGTTGTTCTGAACATCTGGGAGACAGGAGCCATGAAAGACAGTGACAGCCTCAGGGAAGACAGGGAGGTTGATGGAGCAAGGGCTGGTGGGTGGAGCTCAGGAGAGGAGTTATCTAGTTGGCAGGTTTCTCTGGAGTGACAGCATACTCTTCCAGTAATAGGAAAAGGAATCTGGAAAAGAGGATGCTGCTCAGCTGGCACAGAAAGAGTTCACTGTTAGGCCTGGCCTTTGCCCAGCGCCTCTAGTCAGGATGGTTTGGCTCATCATTTGAACTTGCCAAGGTGAGCCTGTCCCTTCGCCTCTGGGGCTCTGGCTCACCCTCTGCTCCATGGCTGGTTGGGGGGGTGGGGTGGGGATTAGCACTAAGGCCAGCGGATGAGGGTCTCAGGACCTTAGCCATCATTATCAGAAAGTCTGTGGAAGTAACTCCTTGCCTGTGCACAGAAACCTGCCCTGGCCCACCCCTATTCTACTCTGGGAGAGGCAGAGCTGGCCTCCCAGAGGGCTGGTGACAGCACACGGGGCCAGTGCAGGGAGAAAATACCTGTTCTTGGTAGATACTCTCCTGACTCACATCCTTGGCCCCTTTGAGAGTTGTCACTCTGTCCCCGGGGCTCATAGCCTACCCCTCAACTCACCCCTCATCTTCTACTTCTCACTCCCCAACTCCTTGCCCAGCACTTAGTTCCACCACAGCCACCAGCCAGGTCTAAATTAAGCACAAAATCATGGGAACTCAAAGTTTTCCCATGCAGCTCTGCCCTTTTCCAAGCTCTTGAGCTGGAAAGTTGTACTGACAGTGATGGTAATGTAGAGCCTGGCCTTTCCCCAGGGGTGAGGCTGGTCTCTGGGTGTGCATGGCACTGTCATCTGGAAGTGGTGTCTCCAGTGGCAAAGTCACAGCAGTTAGAAATGGTAGTTAATAGCCTGAGTTCTAGCCTCTTGGTTTATGATCTGCTGCTGGGCTGGTCAGAAGCCTGAGCTCTCTGTGACACCATGGAGATGACAAGAAATGGAGTCATTTGTCAGAACAGGACCTTTGGAACTAAGGGTTTAGGAGATTATGTGATATAGCCCCATTGTTTTAGAAGTCAGAACCTTTTCTTGGAGCCACAGAGTAGGCATAGCATTGGACCTTGGTTCCTTGTTTCCCTGATTCTCCTAATTAGGGCTCTGCCATGCCAGTTGTTGGCAAAATTCCTTTGCTGACTAGAGAGAGGTTTAAAGGAAATTAGAATTCTCCCATCCAGGCCCTTTGTGCAGTGGTCAGTGTGTTTGATCCTCTGGGTGGGCAGATCCAGCTCATTGCACCCTCATTCCCAAATTAGCAGAA
>NW_012276778.1:0-1709 GCF_000151885.1 Dipodomys ordii
GCTGTGGCTCAAGTGGTAGAGCACTAGCCTTGAGCTGAAGAGCTGAGGGACAGCGCCCAGGCCCAGAGTTCAGGCCCCATGACCGGACCCAAAAAAAAAAAAAGGAGAGAAGATTTAAAAATGTATATGTTGAGAGAAAAAAAGACATGCCAAAATAATATATTTTCAGGAGGCACATTTAAATTTTCACTTGTCTGAAGAGAAAGTCAACAACCTTTCGAAAGTTGTATATCTGATTAATACGAAGATTAGGTGTAAAATATTATTGACCTAACTTTTCTGCACTAAAAAACACAATTTTGCCAGACTACCTAGCCACCAATTAATATCCTTTCAAGAAGAAAATACATATTTTGGTGACAGATTTACATTTTCATAATACTATTTATTTTAAATTTTTATTATTGTACAAAGGAGTTTCAGGTTGACATGTCAATTTATGTATACAATGTCACCCCTTCCATCTTTCTCTCCTGTTTATCCTAACCCCACTGATTCCCTCAGATTTCCTAGTTCCATTTTCACATAAGTATATTCGCCCACCAGCACCATTACTCTTCCCATTTGTCCAACCCAACTTTAACTCTCACCTGGACCTCAGGCAAGACAAGTTCATTTTGCAGTTCATTTTGTTTAACTGACAGTTAATTGTTCAAAAGGGCTACACCACAGAAGCTTACCCCTGCATCTACCATACATTAGCAAATCTGATTGCATGGATATATATATATATATATATATATGGCCTTATGTGTTTTATACATGTTTATATCTTAGATCCCCACTACTATGTATGGATCTTAGTATTTGAGGTAAATACTCCTCCAATCAAACTTCTGCTTGGTTTGGTAATAGCTACAAAAGGGAAATCCTTTACTTTTGACAGATTTAAACTTCAAAGTAATTCTGTTTATATATAAATTTTACTTTATTTATTCTTTTTGCCAGTCCTGGGGCTTCAACTTAGTGCCTCAGCACTGTCACTGAGATGTTTTTGCTCAAGGCTGGCGCTCTACCACTTGAGCCACAGCACCACTTCCATCTTTTTCTGAGGAATCGAGCCCAGGGCTTCATGCAGGCTAGACAAGCACTCTACCACAAAGCCACATTCCCAGCCCATAATTCTGTATATTCACCACAGAACATGTGTAATAGTCAACATTACACATTCCCGGGTCCTTACAATGGCTCTTAGTGAAGAACAAAATCTGCTTTCCTCTTCTTACCTACCTGTTCTTCATCTATTTCTTTTTTTTTTTTTTTGCTGATTATGTGGCCTGGGTGCTGTCCCTCAGCTCTTCAGCTCCAGGCTAGCACTCAACCACTTGAGCCACAGCGCCACTTCCAGCTTTTTCTGCTTATGTGGTGCTGAGGAATCGAACCCAGGGCCTCATGCATGCAAGGCAAGCACTCTATCACTGATCTACCTTCCCAGCCCTTCTTCATCTATTTCTTTTCCCTTTATTCCTGCTGCTTCAGCCACCTGTTTCTTTGCTATGGCTAGAAAGGCATGTTTTTACTTTAAAAAATTAACTAAAGTCCATATTTATTCACTTTTCCTTGTTTCTGCCTAATGTCTTTCTTGATGGTTCTATAGAATGTTTTTACTTTCAAAGCTCTTAATTTTTGTTACTATATCAATAAATGAACTTAAAAGTCATGAAATTACTGAACCTATAGTTTTTTTTTTGTTTTTTTTTTTTTGGGTC
>NW_012276779.1:0-1427 GCF_000151885.1 Dipodomys ordii
ATAAGAAAAAAGCCGGAAGTGGTGCTGTGGCTCAAGTGGTAGAGCGCTAGCCTTGAGCTGAAGAGCTGAGGGACAGCACCCCAGGCCAGAGTTCAGGCCCCATGACTGGACCCCCCCCCAAAAAAAAGAGTCAATTGGATGTTGGTGGCTTACACTTGTAATTCTAGTTATTTAGTAGGCTAAGATATGAGGATGATGACTCAAGCCAGCCCAGGCAGAAAAGTTTGCTATATTCCATCTCCAATAACTATCAAAAACCTGTTAGAGGAATGGCTCAGGTGATACAGCAGGCCCTCAGGAGGGAGCCAGGGAGGGAGAGCTGGACAGATGGATGGATGGATGGATGGATGGATAGACAGAGGAATCTTCAATAAAAACGACAAATTTACAAAATTAGTGTCAATAGAAAATGGGTCTAGAAGTGCCTAGTGGAAGGTGGATGACATTAAAAAAGTAATGCAATCCAGATTTTTAAAGTTTATTTGAATTTAATTTAATTGGGCTAAGTAATCAAAATTTAGTCAAGGCTAACTTAAATATTAAATACCTTGTGTTTACTGATATTTTTGCAACAGGACCTCAGCCCAGGATGGCTTTGAACTCACTATCTTCCTGCCTTAGCCTCCCAGACAACAGAAAACATATGGGTGTTACCATACACTGCTAAGTAAGGATCTTTCTGATAGATAATACACATACGTAGCATGGTCTACACAACAACCTCAAATAATCTCACAAAATAGCTATAGGAATGGGTATGAGCATATCAGCAGGTCCCCGGACAGTGCTGGCTTCCGTGGTGATGCAACTGTGCTGGTTTCAAGTCTGGTGAGCTGGAGAGTCTGCATAGGGGTGTGGGTCCATGTGGAGACCCACAGAACTTCCTCAGAACTTCGGTGGAGACTGGAGGTGTCAGCTGGGCCTCAGACCATCTAGAGTTTCCTAGGCCTCCAGAGAAAGTTCTCCAAGACTGCAAAATCTTTCCTGATCTTTATGGTGGAGATTATGTCATGGTCATTAAAATTAGAACTTTTTGTATTTTAAACTGTGTAGTAAACATTAGGAGATGGTCTTTAGTGATCACTATGTGTCAGGGAGTCTCCAAACTTGCACTTGTAAAATGGCTTTGATTTTTTTCTTAGGAAAATTTCCATACTTTCATGAAAGCAGTAAGTAAATGAAACCACTTACTGTATACTCTTCACTCAGTTTCCATTAACTCAGTCTGTTTCCTTAGTCTCTCCAATCTTTTTGGTATAGTATTTTAAGGTAAATTCTTGACCTTATGTATTTTAACACCTAAATGTTTTTTTTTTTGTTTTTTTTTTTGTCTGGTCGTGGGGCCTGAACTCTGGGCCTGGGCGCTGTCCCTCAGCTCTTCAGCTCAAGGCTAGCGCTCTACCACTTGAGCCACAGTGCCACTTCCG
>NW_012276780.1:0-6613 GCF_000151885.1 Dipodomys ordii
CCGGCTTTTTTTTTCTTTTTGCTTATGTGGTGCTGAGGAATTGAACCCAGGGCCTCAGGCATGCAAGGCAAGCACTCTACCACTGAGCCACCTTCCTAGCCCCGAGCCTCATATTCTTGCTTATATTTCTTCCCTCAAAGCTGGTGCTCTACCACTTGAGCTACACCTCTACTTCTGGCTTTTTGCTGGTTAAATGAAAATAAGTCATGTTATGTTTATGCAGCAGTAGCTTTGAACCTTAATCTCTATATCTCAGCTTTCCGAGGTAGCTAGGGTTACAGGTGTAAGCTGTCAGTGCCCCACCCATTTTTGACCCTTTTTTAAGTGTGGTTTAGTTGTGTTATGTACATTCATATTGTGGGGCAGCCAATCTCTAGAACTTCTTTCATCTTGTATAACTTTATAATCTCTACAATCATTATTGTCAGCAAGTCTCATGCCTGTCTTCCTTGGCTCCCAGGAACCCCTGTACTACTTTCTGTGTGACTTGGTACCTCATAAGTGGAATCATACAGACTCTATATTCTGGAGATTTTTTCTTTTTGTACTTAGCACAGTGTCCTCAAGATTCATCCAAGTAGCACATATGAGAATTTCTTTAAGTTAGAGTTACTATTCCATTGTATGTCTTTATTCAGCTGTGATTGTAGACGGACATGTTGGGTGGCCTTTGTGTTTTAACTGTTGTGAATAATGCTGCTGTGAAGAGGATGATTAGATATTTCCTCAAGACCCTACATTCAGATCGTTTGGATATCCAGGAACAAATGTCATTGCCATTTAAACAAATTCTAGTTTTGACTTTTTGAGGAAGTGCCATGCATTCTGTTCTACTTTATATTCTCACCAGCAATGCAGTTTTTCCATATCCTCAGATCTCAGCCTGTTGAGTAGCTAGGATTACAGGCATCCGCCACAGGTGCTTGACTGTTGGGAGGTTTTTGATTACTCTCTACGAATTCAATATCCCTACCAGTTATAGATCTTCTTAAATTTTCCAGTAACCATTTAGTCTTGGTAATTTCTGCCATTTTTCTTCTTTTCTTTTGTTTTTTTTTTGTGATAATTTTTGTCCTCTTTTTTCATCGCCCTTTTGTTTTGTTTTCTTTTGTCTTTCCCTTCCCTCCCTTTCCTTTCCTTTCCTTCCCTTTGCTCCTTCCCCTTGGAACTCACTATCTTCTTGCCTCAGCATCTCAAGTACTGAGCTTACAGGTGTGCACTATCATGCCCTACAAATTTTTGTTTCTAGGAGTTAGTTATTTAATATAAGTTGTATAATTTATTGGCAGTTTATTGGTATAAAGCTAAATACTGCTTTTATTGTATCTTGTGGATTTTAACACATTGTGTTTTATTTGTCTCTATCTTGTTAATTTCCCTTGTGATTGCTTTGACTAATTGGTTAAAAATGTGTTTAATTTTCACTTTTTGGGGGCATTTTCTATCTTACTTCTGTTATTGTTTTTATGGTGCTGTGGCCAGCGAAAATTCAATGTATATAAGGTCTGTCTTTTTGAATCTATTGAGACTTCATTTGTGACTTCACTTATGGTCTACCCTGGAAAATGTCTTACCTGTACTTGCTAGTGTATCTGTCTTTACCTCTGGTTCTCACACAGTTTAAGTAAAGCAATATCTGTCACTTCTGTATATGCTTTGTTTCCTGAGTGGTGGAAGGTACTTAACATATTTCAATCTGTAGCTCAGTCTGGGACTTTTTAAGATGTTTTTCTCCTGCCAGTGGTTGGCACTCTACCACTTGAGTCATATCTTCAGTTCCAGGTGTATTTTTTTTGGGGGGGGTCCAGTTGTGGGGCCTGAACTCTGGGCCTGGGCACTGTCCCTCAGCTCTTCAGCTCAAGGCTAGCACTCTACCACTTGAGCCACAGCGCCACTTCCGGCTTTTTTCTTTTTGCTGCTTATGTGGTGCTGAGGAATTGAACCCAGGGCCTCAGGCATGCAAGGCATGCGCTCTACCACTGAGCCACCTTCCCAGCCTTGTATTTTTTTTTTTGAGATAAGGTCTCATCTATAACCCACCACAAACTTAAAATCCTTCTGCCTAAGCCTCTAGCTTCTGCTGTGCCCAACTTGAGTGATTCTGAGAAATATTTGTTGGATAATTTATGAATAAAATGGCTTATTTATTTGGTATTTAGAAGTTGAGTCCTATTTTAAATTTTTTTAGATAGTTAAAAAATTGGTTCAGGTTAAATGTCTTTATTTAATTATCTCTATAGTTAAAAATCTTTTTTTTAATATTTTATTTTATTTGTGAAGATACTGTACAGAGGGGTTACAGTTACATGGGCAAGATAATGCGTACATTTCTTACTAAGCATTGTATAGTTAAAAATCTTGTAATGGTCCAGATAGAAAATTTAGTTGTATGAAATAACCATTACTTGCCAAAAAGCTGTTCATAGTAGAATATTCAACTGAATATTCATTGTTTACTAGAGAGCTTCAGAACAGTATGTAATAAATTATTACCTTAAAATATCTTTTTTTTTTTTGGTCGGTTGTAGGGCCTGAACTCTGGGTCTGGGTGCTGTCCCTCAGCTCTTCAGCTCAAGGCTAACACTCTACCACTTGAGCCACAGCACCATTTCTGGCCTTTTCTGCTTATGTGGTGCTGAAGAATCAAACCCAGGGCCTCATGCATGCAAGGCAAGTGCTCTACCACTGAGCCACCTTTCTAGCCCCACCTTAAAATATCTTAAAAATCAGCTGGGACTGGGTGCTAGTGGCTCATGCCTGTAATCCTCCTAACTATTCAGAAAGTTGAGATCTGAGGATCACAGTTCAAAGCCAGCTCAGGCAGGACAGTCTTTGGAGTCTCATCTCCAATTAACCACCAGAAAACCAGAAATTGGGCTGTGGCCCAAAGGGGTAGAGTACTAGCCTTAAGCAGAAGGTCAGTGCCCATGCACCAAGATTGCAGTTCAAATCCACCCCTGGCAGGAAAATGTCTTATCTTCACTAAACTACCAAAAAAAGCTGGAAGTGGAGTTGTAGCTCAAATGATAAAGCATTCAGTCTTGAGCAAATAAGAAGGCCAGGAACAGACCTAGGCCCTAAGTTCAAACCACACACACATAAAATCTTAAAAATCTAATGGAGGGTCTGGGAAGGTGGCTCAGTGGTAGAGCGCTTGCCTTGCATTCATGAGGCCCTGGGTTCGATTTCTCAGCACCACGTAAGCAGAAAAAAAAAAAGCCGGAAGTGTCACTGTGGCTTAAATGGTAGAGTGCTAGCCAAAGCTGAAGAGCTGAGGGACAGTGCCCAGGCCCAGAGTTCAGGCCCCACGACCAGACCCCCCCCAAAAAAATCTAATGCACTAGCTATCATTGAGAGCGTAAAATTAAAATCTTTTCATAATATTTAGAAACAGGTTAAGAATAAGCATAGTATTCATGTTTTTATTTTTAGTGAACAAATAAGACTTTTTTTTCAAACCATTTCCATCCTTTCCAGATCAAGTTTTCACCAGTAGCTAAAAAGTTGTTTGTGGTAACAGCAGTAAGTGCTTTATCTGTAATTTTTCTGGCTCATCACTTTAAAAGAAGGCGTGGAAAGAAGAAAGGAAAAATATTACCATGGGAACCAGAGCATCTCCTACTTGAATGCACTAAAAGAGCAGCGTCAGACAAAGGTATGTGGAAATAGCTGAATTCGGTGTATAAATTTCATGTGTAAATCATAGCTGGATTTCAGTGCTTTTGGTCTTATTTTCCAAATCCTCCCCCCAATCACCCCTCTATCTCTTAGTGTACTAGGGTCTTCAACACAGGTCCAGACATGTTCTTTCCACTTTAGTTTTTTTTTTTTTTTTTAGATAGTCTTTATTTTTGCCAGAGGCCAGCTTTGGACTGTGATCCTCATACTTCTGTCCCCAGTGTTGCTGGGATCACCAGGCCACTATGACCAGCTTGTTGCTTGAGATGGAGGAGTCTTATGAGCTTTTTTGCCTAGGCTGACCTCAAACCATGATCCTCCCAGTGTTTGTCACAAGTTGTTGGGATTGCAGATATGAGCCAATTTCCCTTACTAGAAAAATTTAGGGCTGGGAATGTGGCTTAGTGGTAGAGTGCTTGCCTTGAATGCATGAGGCCCTGGTTTTGATTCCTGAGCACCACATAAACAGCAAAAGCTAGAAGTGGCGCAGTGCAGTGGCTTAAGTGGTAGAGTGCTAACCCTGTGCTGAAGAGCTCAGGGACAATGCCCAGGCCCAGAGTTCAAGATCCACAACCAACAAAAATATTAAATTAAATTAAATTAAAATTAAAGCTAAGTGTAGTGCTCATTTCTGTAATCCTAGTCTTGAAGAGGCTGAGATAGGAGAGTCTTGAATCAAGGTCAACCCCAATATACATAGCAAGATGAGAGAGAGAGAAAGGGAGAGATATGGATATGGAAATATGGATAAAAAATATGGATAAACAAATGGGAAGGGATGGGAAGGGGAAACAAAGGAGGAGGCAACAATGCTTGATAAGACATGTACTCATTACCTTGCTCACGTAATTGTAACCCCTCCGTATGGTATTTTCACAATTTAAAAAATTAAAAAAAGAAAACCATAAAATACAGTATTGCTTTTTAAAAAATATGGATATGGGCTGGGAAGGTGGCTCAGTGGTAGAGCGCTTGCCTTGCATGCATGAGGCCCTGGGTTTGATTCCTCAGCACCACATAAGCAAAAAGGAAAAAGCCGGAAGTGGCACTGTGGCTCAAGTGGTAGAGTGCTAGCCTTGAGCTGAAGAGCTGAGAGACAGCGCCCAGGCCCAGAGTTTAGGTCCCACGACTGGACCAAAAAAAAAAAATATATGGATAAACAGTATATAAAGTTAAAATCCCTTGAAATCCTGCTGCCTAGGAATAACTACTAATGAAATCATGGTGTATATCCTTTTATATTTGCATTTAGCTGTCTTTGTTGAGACAGAGCTTTTGCTGTATAGTCTCAGACTAGCCTGAAATTAGCAATCTTTCTGCCTCCACTTTCCAAGTGCAGGAATTACAGGTGTGCACCTCCCCTGGCTTAGATATAATATTGAAATAAAAATTTTGTATATAAATAGCATATATGTAAATATTATCACTATACATTTTAAATGTCTTTATATACACATATACATACATACATACATATATATATATATATATATATATATATATATCACTTACCATCCCCATTCTCCCTTAACCTCTTTTCCTCTTTAAAACAATTTGAATAGATTTCATTATTGTTTTCATATATGCAAATAAAGCACTTTGATCATAGTCATCCCCATTCACCCTCCTGGTTGCTCAATACCCACCTGCTGACAACGACCCCCATCAACAGAACCTATTTTACTTTTCTGACATTCATATCTTTTTAGGGGATATTAATTGACCAGAGTTTTGCCATGGCATTTCAGGTGGGTATATATTATACCTTAATCAGAATAACCCAATCCTATTGGCCCACAATTTTCATTGACATTTTTTATGACACCTTCAAACATAGTTGCAAGGAATTTGAAATTATTCACCCTTCTTCTTTTTTCCTTTCTCCTACCCTTAAACCATCCTATAGTTAGAATTATATCTGATGTGTCTATTTATGTATATATGTATGTATACATACGTGTTCATGAATAGATAGATATATCCTTTAGGTCTAGCTTCCACAAATGAATGACATTTGTTTTTTGAGCTTGGATTATCCATTTAACATTATGATCTCTTAGTTCCATCAATTTTCCTACACTTTAGTGACATGATTTCATTTTTATTTTGGATGTATAATATTTCAGTGACCATATTTTTTTTTTTTGGTCGGTCGTGGGGCCTGAACTCTGGGCCTGGACGCTGTCAGTTCAAGGCTAGCGCTCTACCACTTGAGCCACAGCACTACGTCTGGCTTTTACTGTTTATGTGGTGCTGAGGAATTGAACCCAGGCAAGCACTCTACTACTGAGTCACCTTCCCACCCCTACCATACTTTTTTTTTTTTTTTTGTCAGTCATGGGGCTTGAACTCTGGGCCTGGGTGCTGTCCTTCAGCTCAAGGCTAGTGCTCTACCACTTGAGTCACAGTGCCACTTCCTGTTTTCTGGTGGTTTATTGGAGATAAGAGGCTCACAGACCTTCCTGCCTAGGCTGGCTTTGAATGACAATCCTCAGATCTCAGCCTCCTGAGTAGCTAGGATTACAGGCGTGAGCCACTGCGCCCAGCTGACCATATATATACATTTTTTTAAAATAAGTTTTTTATTGTGAAAATACTATACAGAGGGGTTACAGTTACATGAGCAAGGTAATGAGTACATTTCTTATCCAGCATTGTTGCCTCCTCCTTTGTTTTTCTCCTACCATCCCATTCCTCCCTCCTGACCATATATTTTATAACCAGTTTTTCTTTTTATTATACAGAGGTTTGACCTCAGACTCTCCTGCATGCTATGTAGGTGCTTTACCACTTAAGCCATGACCCCAGCACTGTAACTAGCTTTTATATAGAAATACCTTTCCACTGGGGTTGGGAAGATGGCTCAGTGGTAGAACGCTTGCCTTGCATGCATGAGGCCCTGGGTTTGATTCCTCAGCACCACATAAGCAAAAAG
>NW_012276781.1:0-1159 GCF_000151885.1 Dipodomys ordii
GAGTGCCGGTGCCCCAGGCCTGCCACGGCCAGGGAGCCTCATCCGAGTGCCGGTGCCCCAGGCCTGCCACGGCCAGGGAGCCTCATCCGAGTGCCCGTGCCCCAGGCCTGCCCGGCCAGTTTGACTCAGGATCGCATGAACACTTGTATGACGCTCCGTGGACCTCTCCCCACCTATCCCTAAGGCTTTTGGTTTGAGGCACAAGAGAAATCATGGCACCCAGGCCCAAGAGTAGTTTTCTGGAGTTCCAGGACGAGCACGGAGAGGCTTTTGGCTCTCTGAGAGTCTGCGGAGGGAACCCCCAGGAAGGCCTGGCCGGGCTCCCTACCAGCTGGTGTCTTCCAGGTCCTCCTCCCTCTGGTTGACCAGTACTTCACCAACCACCGCCTCTACTTCCTGTCATCTCCACTGAAGCCCCTGAGCAGCTGTGGATACGCCTCCCACAAGGAGAAAGAAATGGTGGCCAGGTGAGTCTACGCAGTGAGAGGCTGTAGGTTAGTCAGCCTGGGTAATTCATGCTGGAAGGCCGAGGTTGCACAGAGCTCTGGAGTCGCCCGCCCGTGACTGGTGCACCCGCTGCGTTGGGCCCCTGGTGGGCTGCCCGGGCCAGTGGCGGAACATAGAGAGGCAGCCGCAGAAGGAGCCGATTCCCCGATGGTAGCAGTCATGCTGCTGTGGCTCACGTAAGACAGCCAAAGCCTGTGAGCCACACGGCAGCGTTTTGGAGAAATGAAGCCGAGAGCCTGATGATCGGCGGCGCAGAGATTTGGCTGTGATCTTGATCTTGAAGGAAATCAAGCTCCTGTCTGACAGTGTAATTTCAGGATGTGCCCGGTAGGGTATCGGTCAGACTTGGAAAAGATTTCCATACCCAGGTCAATCTCTGTCCTGAAAAGCATTCCCAGGCTCAGGAAAGCAGACACACAGAGGAACAGCTCTCTGTGCCCTCTTGTCAATGGATGGGAACGGAAATTGCACTTACTCATGTTTTATTGTGGTTCAAGGCCCAGTGCCAGAGAGCCAAGTACCCTGCCCCCGGGGGAGCCCCCCCATGCCCTGCCCCCGGAGCCCCCCCATGCCCTGCCCCCGGAGCCCCCCCATGCCCTGCCCCCGGAGCCCCCCCATGCCCTGCCCCCGGAGCCCCCCCATGCCCTGCCCC
>NW_012276782.1:0-2180 GCF_000151885.1 Dipodomys ordii
GGGTAAACAAAGGAGGAGGCTGCAATGCTTGATAAGAAATGTACTCATTATCTTGCCCATGTAATTGTAACCCCTCTGTACAGTATGTTCACAAAAAATAAAAATTAAAATTAAAAAAAATGAAAAAAAGAAAGAAAAGGAGAATTACAGCTAAGAGAATAATGATAAAGAGCAGAGAACCATTCATTCATTCTGGTGGTACTGAGGCTTGAACTAAGAGCCTTACACTTGCCAAGTAGTCTCTGCATCATTGAGTCATGATGCCAGCTTTTCCCTGCGGTGGTTATTTCGAGCTAGGGTTTCTCTTTTCTCCCAGGCCCATCCCTGGATCATATTATTCCTATTTTACCTGCCCATAACTGAGATGACAGGCATATGTACCACTGGGCTCACCTTTTCTCTGTTGAGATAGAGTCTTGGGAGCTTTTTTTGCTCAGGCTGGTCTGCAACTACAATCCGTGCAATCTGAGTCCTGTGAGTATCTAAGAATCTAGGAGCACTGAATTCTGAAACCCTTTCTTCAGTGTGCAGTGTGATGGTCCCATTTACCAGCTGTGTGACCAAAGGTAGTTACTCAGTCTTTCCAGGCCTCAGTTCTCGCATCAGTAAATCAGGTGTAATCATAGTATTTACTCCACGAGGTAAAAACAGTTGGCATTCATTGAACAAGACATGCATGCCACGGTGGAGATGTGCCAGGGAGTAATCTGAAACTGAACCATTCATTCATTTGTTTGACTGAGTGCCAATTATGTACTGGGTACGGTTGGAAGAATTGGGGATATGAAGTGATTAAAACCAGGAAAATCCTTGCCCTCATAGACCTTATGCAAAGAAAAATATAAACACAAAAAATGCAAGTAGGATGGTGACAGATATTCACAAAGATGAATGAAGCAGAGCAAGAAGGGTAAAACCAAAGATGTCTTGCTCACACCTGTAATTCCAGCACTCAGTAGGCTGAAGCAGGATTGTGAACTTGAGACCAGCCTCAGGTACAGAGTGAGGTCCAGGCCGAATTTTACTATAGAGCTAGACTCTGTAGTATCAAAACAGCAAACACATACATAGAGAGAGTGGGAGGAGGGACAGAGGGAGGAAGAAGAAGGAGTTGGTAAAGGGAAAAGGAGGAAAGGAAGGGTGTTGTTTACATTTTGAAATCAGGAAGCACAGGATTTAATGAAAAGTGAATGTGAGATGTGAGGAAATTAGAATACTGAAGAATAAAACTAGATCTCTGGTGAGAGTAAAGAAGAAAATAGACCATGACCAGGTTTGGAGGTAGGGAGAGGGAATTACAGGAAGTCAAGATTACTGTAGTGTGCAGAGCTGTCTGCCATGTGGAGGAACCGAAGAGACAGTTGCTAAGGAAGCTGAGTGGATTCTGGGAATGGATGAGACTGGAGATGGTATTGGAAAACCATAAGAATGTACATAGCAGAAAGGCCATTGGTACTAGAAAGCAGAAGCCTAAGCCTTGGGTCATTCTGATTATTACATATCACAAAGAGAGAAATAAGGAAATTGATGCTGATGGTGGGGCAGCTGGTGAAGAGGGAGAAAATTAGTTGCATTTTGAATATTATGCACCAGTGAAAATACTTCAGGAGAAAGTGGAGAACCGGTGCCATAAGACTTGAAGACATGGGGATACTGGTAGCCTTGATAATCATGGGTCTTTTCAGATGAGAGTGATTGTGAAAACCCTAAGGAAACTAATAAAAATCCTGCAACCCACAGAAAGTAGAAAGGATAGGCAACTTGTTTCTTTTGTGGTAAAATGAAGGAGTGAGTTGTAGCTGGGGAGAGAAGTAGACTCCAGTGCATCTGTGTGTTTTTTTTCCAAAGTTTTAAATTCTACATGGTTTTTATTTATACATGGCTTAATTCTACATGGTCTTTATTTCTGGCTGGAGAAATAAGTAACATAAAACATCTCTTATTTTAAAGTGTACTGAGATCTCTCTTAAGGCTTATATGGTGGATTACTGGGTTATTCTTTTTTTGGGGGGGGGATCCGGTCGTGGGGCCTGAACTCTGGGCCTGGGCACTGTCCCTCAGCTCTTCAGCTCAAGGCTAATGCTCTACCACTTGAGCCACAGCGCCACTTCTGGCTTTTTTCTTTTTGCTTATGTGGTGCTGAGGAATCGAACCCAGGGCCTCAGGCATGCAAGGCAAGT
>NW_012276783.1:0-1407 GCF_000151885.1 Dipodomys ordii
CTATCTATCTATCTATCTATCTATGTATCTATCTATCTATCTATCTATCTATCTATCTATCTATCTATCTATCTATCTATCTATCTATCTATCTAATCTATCTATCTTTCCATGTTTCAGATTTAATTTTTCTAGGACAACCTTCTGTGTTTTCATGGTGTTTTTGTAGGAGAATCACGGTGGCAAGAGGACTATTTTGTTGTTGTTGTTTTCTTTTTTAGGTTATTGAGAAAGAAGCAAAAAATTTTATTGATGAGTCCTTTAAGACACTTCGGTCCGCGGAAGCGGCATTTGACATGCTGTTAAAATTTAAGCATATTCGCTCCCGGGAGGCCATTAATCGGCAGATG
This sequence comes from Dipodomys ordii, assembly GCF_000151885.1. Taxonomy (NCBI): domain Eukaryota; kingdom Metazoa; phylum Chordata; class Mammalia; order Rodentia; family Heteromyidae; genus Dipodomys; species Dipodomys ordii. The sequence continues at coordinate 351 of NW_012276783.1, forward strand.
ATGATGAAATTTAATGACATTCTCGCACAGTACTGTAAAGAGGTAATTGGAAAAACTATGGCTGCCTTGTCCCCAAAAAATACTTAATGAAAAAAATACTAAGGTCAAAATGAACCTAGCCATCCTCTTCCTGGAATGCAGAGAATAGACATTGTATCTAGTGAGATATCCAATAAGAATATAATCGTAACCATAATCATCAAGAGTGGGGATGGGTGGGTGGGTGGGTGGGTGGGTGGACTACTTCTGTAAGGACAAATGCAGCATTGGCCTAGAGAGCACCAGGTCCTGAGTTCAAGCCCCAGTGCCACTATGTAAGTAAGTGTGTTGCATCTCTTGAAAGACCCAAATCTCAGCCCGAGTTTGTGGCTCCCCGAGCATCTGACTGACAGTGCTTCTCTGCCCGCTTTGCAGATCGATATTGTGAACCACATCTTTGTGAGGAACCTGGACACACCGCTGCTGTACAAAAACCATCCCCCGGTGGCGGGCGCCATCTACTGGGAACGCTCACTCTTCCACCGCATCAAGCACACCATCCTCCGCTTCCAGGAGGTGGAGGAGCTCCTGGCCAGCGAGCGGGGCCAGGAGGTGCGGCCAGCCGCCCTGAAGGGGTCATGTAGTGTATATGTGTGTGTGCGTGTGTGGGTGCACATGTGCATGTGCATGTGTATGTATCTGTGTGTGTCTCCTGGGCTGGGCCCCAGGTGTCCTGTTGGAAATGCCCCTGTGCTTTCTCTCTGCATTTAATGCCCAGGCTTTTTCTTGCACTTGACGCAGGCCTCTGATGGGACAATTGCCTTTTTTTGGGGGGGGGTGCAGATTACAGCTTGAACTCAGAGCCTGGACCTGTCCCTTAGCTTTTTTACTCAAAGCTAGAGCTCTTCCACTTGAGCCACAGCTTTTTGGTGGTTCATTGGAGATAAGACTCTTATGGACTTTCCTGTCCAGGCCGTTTTGAACCTCAATTCTCACATCTCAGCCTGAGTAGCTAGGATTATAGGCATAAACTACTGGTTCCTAGCTACTCCTGTCTTCTTCTTTTTTTTTTTTTTTT
>NW_012276784.1:0-2090 GCF_000151885.1 Dipodomys ordii
AAAAAAAAAAAAAAAGAAAAGAAAAGAGTAGGTGAACTGAGTCACTGAGTTCTATAAAATAGACAGGGAAGGAAATTAAATTCAAGTCTTAACCTTGGGTGGAACTGCTGAGCAACTAGAAAACAAGTTGTGGTAGTTGTTGGAATGATTATCCTAATGTCTCTAAAACTGGGGTTATTTCAAACTTGTTTTCTCTTAGTTAAAATAATGTGACAGACTTTTAAAACTGGTAATAAAGAAATTTTATCTTCATTTCTAGACACTTAACATAAAGAAAAGAAATTATTTCTAAGAATTCAGTATGAATGATTTCCCCTGACCATCTAATAAGTACAATGAGTACTCACTCATAGTTTATCACTGAAACTTGTGGGTTTTCAAAACATACTCTCAACTTGTATCCAAGAACTTACAGTACTATTTGAAGAGTACATTAATAAAAAAGAAAACAGCCTTCAAAAAGATCTTTTTTTCAAATTTATTTTTTATTATCTTTAAGGAGGTTTGCAAGGGGTGGCAATGCAGTATGACAGTTTGTAAGTGTATCTTAATCAATGTCACCCCTTTCATTATATTCCCTTAAAAGATTTTTTTTTACATTTCAGAATATATAAAGAGCATAGAAGAAAGTTTCAAGGCATAAGAGTATATATATATATATATATTAATTTATCAAAATTAAATACATTTCTTACCCAGAAGACAGGCCAAGAAATATAACAGTATACCCTAGAAGCATCCTCATATTCCTTCATGATGACTGTCCTTCCCTGGAAGACTAGCAGCCTGATACTTAACAGCATGAATGAATGTTGTCTGCACTTAATACAATTTGCCTTTAATACACGTTGAATAAGCCAGATATAGAATTCTGTATCTACCTTTGGTTCATTATTACATACGGCCAACTCAGTTGTGTGGTTCCTGGTGTAAAGAGTGTATTTATTTTCATGGGACCATAATTGTCCCTCCTGCAATTATACAACAATTGATAAAAATTATGTATATTCCAGTGTTTTTCTGGTTAAGACTAATTGCACTGCTATGAATGTATGTGTATAAAATACCAATGCTCATACGAGATAAAAAATATAACCTTCATAGTTGACTTTCCATTGAAAACTGAATATAGTGAAAAAAGACTATTGAAGGGAAGAGCTGATTACATTCTCAAGGACATACTTAAGAAGAAACAAGATATTTGTCCCAGATTATCTTCACCTTATTATTATTAACTTAATCTTATAATTATCCAAAACACTTATTATTTTCCATTTTTGCTTTAATGTGTGTTGAAATGTTCTCTTGGAGCTGCAGTTTCATTTTTCTCAATTTAAACAATGTGGGTTGTGATAATGACTTACTTCTAATGAATAGCCTGTGGAAAGGGGAAAACAACTTGGAAGTGTTTATGTTAACAAATGATTAAGGTTAATATCACTAATAATACATATCAATATCATCTACCCATTGATATTAGGCACCGAAAAGAAAATAACAAAAATTCCATCCTATAGACCCTAAGACTATGCTAAAATGAGAAAGCAACAGGCAAATTCAAATTGACAGTAAAGCTCTCCAAAATGTCTCTTTAGGTCATGAAAGTCAATAAATGACTGAGAAACTCACAGAATGGAGGAGACATAGCTATATTAGTGCTTTGGTCAGATCCTGGAAGGTAAAAAGGAAAGAAGTGAGTAAATTTCAAATTGTTTGTCTTTCAGTTATAGCTCTCATGTCCATGTTAATATTTGAGTTTGCGTGTGAATGCACTATGGCCACGTGAGATACTAACATTAGCTAAAGTGGGTGAATATAGGGGAACTTAATAACTCTTCCATAAATCTTTGTTCAACAGAACAGTTTTAAAAGGATAGAAAATGATTGTAAATGACTCTGTGAAGAAAACTTTCATACACTTCTTCCTGAGAAGTCAGTAAGGGGCGAGTGTGTGTGTGTGTGTGTGTGTGTGTGTGTGTGTGTGTGTGTGTGTGTGTGACAGAGAGAGAGAGAGAGAGAGAGAGAGAGAGAGAGAGAGAGAGGGAAAGAGGAAGAGAGGGAGAGGTGGGGGAAATGAGGGGAGAAGAGAA
>NW_012276785.1:0-1686 GCF_000151885.1 Dipodomys ordii
TCCTTCCTTCCTTCCTTCCTTCCTTCCTTCCTTCCTTCCTTCCTTCCTTCCCTCCCTCCCTCCTTCCCTCCCTCCCTTCCTCCCTCCCCCTTCTCTCTCTCTCTCTCTCTTTTTCTTTCTTTCTCCCCTTCCCCCTTCCTTCTTTTTTCTTATTTATTTTTCTCTTTCCTTCTTTCTTTGCAAAAAGTTCAATTCTGAGTCCAGATATGATGTTATACACATGTAATCCAAGCTACTTAGGAAGTGAGAGGCGGGAGATTTTGAGTTTAAGGCAAAGTTAGTGATAGCCCTATCTCAAAAACAAAACAGAAGAACTGAGTGGCTAGCTTAAATGGTACTGTACTTGTAGCCTTTGATTGAATCCACTACATTGAAGGAAAAACTCCCTCAATTTGTGAAAGATTAATCTTACCAACTTTATTTCACAGTCTAAACTTTTCTTACTGCCTTGAGAGTAAAATTCAACTTTCATCAAGAAAATTTGAACAAATAGCTAGAATGTTATATGGTTCATTTGTAATTCTAGAAAGAAGATTTATGGCTCTGAATGTTATTCTTTTGTCTTTTTATAGTAGCATTTGATGATATAGGAACAATAAATGTAGATGATGATATATTAGCTTGGGCACCACAGAAGAATATGAGCCTTTGAAAGTTCTAGGAGTGTCTAGCTCACACTATTGCATACTTATAATGACTCCTATTACATATCTTAAAGTTCATTTAAATATGTTTTAAGATGGTTTATGTTCTCTCATTTCTTTGTTAGAGCCAAATACCACAAGTTGAAATATGGGACAGAATTGAATCAGGGAGATATGAAGCCTCCAAGCTATGATTCTGGTAAGCTAATTTTAAAGCAAGCTTAAATGATAAAAAGATGTAAACATCAACTATTTTGTAGAAATAATATTTATAATTTCTAGTTATTTGTGTGCTAGTTACTCTTTCTGACCTACTTATCATTTGGCACTAATTATTTAGTATCACATAACATCTTCTTCCACCATCTTTCTTTTCTCTCCCATCCAACCCATTTTCTGCTTATGTTCTATACTTTGTAGAAAGTTCAACTTTCATGAAGTATCATAAACATAACTTCTGTGTGAGTTTTTCCAGTAGTAATGGGGACTTTGAAATATGTAGTACATAATATATGATGTCCTTAAAAGCCTGAGAAAGAGTAGAAACTGGGGACAACCAGTTTCCTTTTAAGGTACAGAGGAATTGACTAAGTTTAAGGAAAGTTGATTACTCAGTTCAGATTGTCTTGAACTTTTTTTAAGTTTTTAAAATTGTTACTATAAAGGTGGATTATGTAAGGCAGGTAATGGTACATTCCGTTTTTAGACAATGTCATCCCTTCCTTTGCTTTCTCCCAGTTTTTCCCTCCCCTCACCATCCACAGTTGTATAATTAATTTTCCACATAGTGTCTAGTGAGGACTACTGCTGCATTTGTTCACTCTTTGTCCCTCCATTTTTGTCCTGTCCGCCCCCCCTCCCCCACCCCCAGCTGTTAGACTTTGTTATTCATGGGAAGTTCAGTAAACAGAACATGTTTAATTGTATCTTTTATTACTTTTTATCTTTTATCATTTTTTTTCTTTTTTGGGGGGGGGTCCGGTCTTGGGGCCTGAACTCTGGGCCTGGGCGCTGTCCCTCAGCTCTTCAGCTCAAGGCTAGC
>NW_012276786.1:0-2873 GCF_000151885.1 Dipodomys ordii
AAGCAAGGGAGGGAGGGAGGGAGGGAGGGAGGAAGAGGGAAGGGAGAAGGAAAGAGAGAATAAAGGAAAGGAAAGGAAAGGGAAAAGGAATAGAAAAAAGGAAAGAAAAGAAAAGAAAAGAGAACAGAGTCAGATTCCAAGGGGACCTCTGGATTCTAACATCATTCTAACATGACATGTGTCATTGCCATGAGTAGGAAATGTCATTTAATTGAATGCCTTTTATTTTGTTATTGTTTTCCAGAAACTGGGATACTTATTTTCAGACTTGGATCTTGATGAATTAGATAGAGGACTTCCTACTTACTTTCCTTTCTTCCTCCCTTAAATCTGAATTTTTAGAAAGATGCAATTGGACATGTCATTCCATTCCAGGTATGGACCTCCCAGGGAACCTGGCCATGGACCACGTGCTGGGTAAACCTCTATGTTTGGTGGAACATTGACTGGATGGATCAGATATCCTTACCAGCCCACACCTGATGTGGCCTGTAGGAAGGTTCTCTCCAGGATGCTGATGATAATATCCCTCTTGGAATTAGATTGGAGCTCACAGAGTTAGATGGACATTTGGAAGGGAGGATGAATCAAGGAAGAAAAAAACAGAATAGATTTTTAAGGGGAAAAAAAGAGTAAGAGAGAAGAGGGAAGGCCAGTTTCTGGGGCTGCATTGAATTTTCATTCCTGTTCTAATTTAAGTAATAAAACTTTGTATAAACATTCCTTTTTTAATGACATGCACATTACTATTCCTTTTGCTCTCATGAACAGAAACATTTAACCCAGAAAACCTATGAATGGTACCTATAAAGCAAATGTGGAAAATAATGTTATTCAAATTCCTTTTTATTTTTTATTTTTTGCAAACAACTCTATGGATATTCTTTGAGAAATAGTTTTCAGAGCATAGCCCCAGGAACAAGCACCTGAATATGCATGTTAGAAATGCAAATCCTCAAGTCAAACTGTGTACTTACTGAATCAGAAACTCTGCATAGAACCTAGACACCTGTCTTTGAATAAGCTTTTCAAGACATTCCAATGCCATCTAAATTTTGAAAGTGAGAATACCAGGAAAATACCAGACATTGGTGGCTCACTTCTGTATTCCTAGCTATTCAGGAGGCTGAGATCATGGTTCAAAGTCAGCCCAGGTAAGAAATTCTGAGACTTTTATCTCCAAAAAAAAACACCAAAAGCTTAAAATGGATCTGTGGTTTAGGTGGTAGAATGTCAGTCTTGGCAAAAATCCTCAGACAGAGCTCAACACCTAAGTTCAAGCCCCAGGATTGGCACAATACCCTACCGCCGACACACACACATCTCAAGGGACTGAAAATCATAGGAATCCTAATTTTTAAGAATAAATTTTATACTAAATATATCAACAGACCAAAAATTGCTTCAGTCACAAATGTACTGAGTATTACCTAATACAAATTAGTGGATATGAGTCAAGAGATCATAAAAGTGAATAAGATTGGGCTGGGAAGTTGGCTCAGTGATAGAGCGCTTGCCTTCCATGCCTGAGGCCCTGGGTTTGATTCCTCAGCACCACATAAGCAAAAAAGAAAAACCTGGAAGTGGCGCTGTGACTGAAGTGGTAGAGCGCTAGCCTTGAGCTAAAGAGCTGAGGGAGACAGCGCCCAGGCCCAGAGTTCAGGCCCCACAACCGGACCCCCCCCCAAAAAAAAGTGAATAAGATTTAATTGTGGCCAGATATGCATCTGTGGTATTCACTAGACACTATGCTAAAAATGATCTATGCAACTTATGGGTAGAGGTGGAAGGGAAAACCTGGGAAAAAGCAAGGGAAGGGTTGACATTGTCATTGTATTAATTATTGTCATTGTAGTAATTATTGCCATTGTATTAATTATCTGACTTGGATAACTGTAACCCCTATGCATGTCATCTTTCTGATAACAATAAAAAATTAAAAAGAAATCACAGTCAAAATACAAAAATATTAATAAATATCTACAATAGTATGAGTGATATATAGGCAAAACAGAGGAATGTACAAAATTTTAGTTCATGCCGAAGAAGCCATCACTGATCTTAAAAAATCAGAATCATAGAGGAGAAACAGCAATTTCTATACAGAAAGTAAGTGTTTATATTTCTTTGTTTTTTTCCCATTTTCTCTAGGTAGTTTTTTCCCCTTCTATATAGTTCCTAGACACTTCTTTTATTTGTTGACATATATTCCATGTATAGAGCATATGTAATTATTCTTCTATTCAATAACCATCTCAGTAATTTTTCAGTCACAAAATGTCACTTCAAAAGTTTTTTTAATTTTTGATTCTCTTACAAACTCATGACTTCTCTCACAAAAGAAAAATGCATGTGACGATGATGTATGGGTTAAAGAGAAGCCTACATTTTAAATCTGAATACTTAATATGATACTTAATAAATACCACTGTGGGCAAATACATTAACACAACCCTGTGCTTTAGTTTCTTCATCTATCTATCTGGTAATCATAATATTTTCCACACTGAGTTGTTGTAATTAAATGATTGAACCTATGTAAAATCCTTAGATTGTACATTATAATAATATGTCAAAATTAGATATTATCTCTTGTGCATGCAAAAAGAGTTACAAGATCAAACCTTGGTTAGCCGCTCTAGAGTATAAAAATGTACCACAGGTTGACCTATGGCAACAATGAAAGGTACAGATGCTATGTCAAAAAACAAACTTTACAATTTAGACAGGGGAGGGGATGTTGATATGAAGGTGGGAGGGAAGGGATGGTAGGGAAAAAACAAAGGAGGAGGCAACAATGCTTGATAAGAAATGTACTTATTACCTTGCTCATGTAACTGTAACCCCTCTGTACAGTATTTTCACAATAAAAA
>NW_012276787.1:0-2459 GCF_000151885.1 Dipodomys ordii
GGAAGTGGCGCTGTGGCTCAAGTGGTAGAGCGCTAGCCTTGAGCTGAAGAGCTGAGGGACAGCGCCCAGGCCCAGAGTTCAGGCCCCATGACCAGACCCCCCCCCAAAAAATAAATAAAAATACAGATATTAATTTTATAACACATAAAATATATGTATAAATATGTGTTTATACATATTATATGTATATATGTGTTTATATATACATACTATGTTAGAATAATAACTAAGTAATATTTAAAACATGAAACCACTCAAGTGCACATTCTGATTGCCATTAAAACAATGTGGTTACACATTATAAAGCTCTGAGAAGCCGGGCACTGGTGTCTCCCGCCTGTAATCCTAGCTACTCAGGAGACTGAGATCTGAGGATTGTGGTTCAAAGCCAGCCCTGGCAGAAAGTCCGTGAGACTCTTACCTCCAATAAACTACTTGAAAACCGGAAGTGGCACTGTGGCTAAAGCGGTAGAGCACTTGCCTTGAGCACTGGGACAGCGCCCAGGCCCAGAGTTCAAGCCCCACAACTGACTAAATAAATAAAGAAATAAATAAACTAAAAATAAATAAATAAACTAAAATAAAGATCTACTGTGCACTAGTTGGGCAATGAGAATGAAGAGGCAAAGAATGATTTGGCATTATTGTGAACAGTTTTGTTCTAATAGACACACAGTAACGTTCTTGGGGATTTCTGACATCCCCAAACCACACTTGGAGAGCTACCATGGTGGGAGTGATTTGCTGCTTTTGTTTGGCTGGTTAGAAGAGGAATCTCTGAAAACATATTTAACCCAAAGTCTAAGTGATGAAAGAAGATCATAGAGTGAATGAGAGCCATGTAATAAATAAAATCCCGAAGAAAGAATGGACAGAGTTTATTAAAAGACCAGAACAAGACCACTGTGAAAAGATTTAACTGGCTGCTTTTCTGTAGGATTTTTAAGATAAATTTTATCATATGCAATTTTAGACTTGGAGACTAAATTTAGACCCCATCCATCTAGAATGGGCTAGCCCTTTAGTTGCTAACTATGGAGATAAAAGCAATGTTTATTACTCTTGTTCCAGTGAAACAATGATGAACATGAAATTGACATGACTATTTGCTCAAATTTAAGAACTCAATGCCCGAAGAACAAAAGTTTATAGCCAATTTTTTCACTCACTTGTTATGGTTGCCTTTACTAGCTTCCAAAAGAAAGGGTGGCAGGAAAACTCCTCCTCCTTTTGTCTTAGTAGCTTAGTAGAATATATCTCAATCCAGTTTCCCTTTGTCAGACAGAACAAAATATGGGCAGAGCCAGGATGTTGTATATCAGTCTCAACAGTCACCATATGTTCATGTTCTACAAGCCTATCAGTCAAGGATCTAATGCAATATTTTTATTAACTATTAGAACACATACAGAACTATAGAAATCGAGCTCTATCCTTAACTGTATTAAGGTCTACTAGGTAGACACACTACAGACTGAAAGCACCGTTAGCTGGGAGACAAGAGAGCCATGGCATGCTCAAAAGTACCCCGAAGTCCAGTCTTTGCTGTAGTGACCAAAGAAACCAAAAGGCCAGTCTTAGAGTTTTAGCATGAAGGAATTTGCAACAGTTATTTCTCAAACCCAAGGCTTTTGTTATATAAAGATGCTTGAAACCAGCCTCAGCTCTATGCAGCTGGAATCTTCAGGAAGAAGCCCTAGGGATGGGTATGGTCTATTTGTTAGAGGTGAAGCCAGGTTAATTGCACTGAACACTTGCAAACGATTCCACAATTGCTGCCTGCTGTTATAACACTAACTAACCACTAGGAGTCCCACTGAAGTGGAAATTTCCAGACTTTCTTGATAAGAATCCCCTGAGTGATTAAATACAGATTCTGAGGCCCAGCCCTACCAGCCAGATTAGGACTGAGAGAAGGGGAGGAACCTAGGAATCTGTATTTTAATGATGCCTCTGTCATTCCCACCAGCAGGCAAGTGGTAGCAACCTGACACTAATTATACTTCCATCAAATAGTAAATGTCTTTGAAGCTGAATATAAATTGTCTTGTAATTTTGAGCTTGCCAAGTGTGGTTCTACTTAAATCATACCATCAAATGAAGACATTCAATTCTTCCACTTATGTAAAGCTCAAAATAAAACTAAAAACTTCTGTTAAAAATCCAGAAAGTTGTCAGCCTTAGGGGCTTGGTGACTGGGAAAAGGATGCCAGGGGTTTCTTGGGATTGCATTCTGTTTCTTCACCTAGTGTCAGAAGTGTGTTCAGATTGCAAAAATGCATCAAGTCAAATGAGGGAAAGCATGGCTCCATGTTTCTTTGGGTCTGGCTTACTTCACTTAGTATGATTTTTTTTCCAAGTCTTTCCATTTTCTTATGAATGGGGTGATGTCATTCTTTCTGATGGAAACATAGAATTCTATTGTGTGTGTGTGTATGTGTGTGTGTGTGTGTGTGTGT
>NW_012276788.1:0-1222 GCF_000151885.1 Dipodomys ordii
AAAAAAAAAGGTTAAAGGTTTGGGCTGGGAATGTAGCTTAGAGATAGAGTTCTTGCCTAGCATGCATGAAGTTCTAGGTTCAATTCCTCAATACCACATAAACAGAAAAAGCCAGAAGGGCTGGGAAGGTGGCTCAGTGGTAGAGTGCTTGCCTCGCATGCATGAAGCCCTGTGTTCAATTCCTCAGCACCACATAAGCAGAAAAAGCCGGAAGTGGCACTGTGGCTCTAGTAGTAGAGCACCAGCCTTGAGCTGAAGAGCTGAGGGACAGCGCCCAGGCCCAGAGTTTAGCACTCACCACCAGCAAAAAAAAAAAAAAAAAAAAAAAAAGCCAGAAGTGGTGCTACGGCTCAAGTGGTAGAGTGTTGATTTTGAGCACAGAGAGGCTCAGGGACAGAGCCCAGGCCCTGAGTTCAAGCCCCAGGACTCACAAAACAAAACAAAAACCTAAATGATACAGTATAACAACTCTTTATATTATATATTATTATATTACAGTTATATATATTACAGTTATGTTATATATATTATTATATTACCTTATGCTATATATCAAGCAATCCAGAGTTGACTGTAAGTATATGAGATAGCGGTTGGAACTATAGCTCAATGGTAGAGTACTTGTCTAATATGCATGAGGCTCTGGGTTTAATCCTCAGCATTTCAAAAAAGACAGGCCCATGAAAAGATATAGGAGGACATGCCTACTTTAAATGTTTAAATTACATCATTTTGTATAAGAGATGAGCATATGTAGATTTTGATTTGGTACAGTGATCCTAGAACCAACCCCTCACTCCAGGACACCAACCCCTCACTCCAGGATACCAACCCCTCACTCCAGGACACCAGTGTTACTGTATTTTCCATGTACATCCAACAGGGTATGTTGTTTGGACAAATAGAGGTATAAGAAAGAGAGAAGTGAATCATACATTGTTGGTGGAAATATAAACTAGAGCAAGCACTATGGAAATTAGTGTGGAATTTCCTCAAAAGACTAAAAACTGAGGGCTGGGAAGGTAGCTCAGTGGTAGAGTGCTTGCCTTGCATGCATGAAGCCCTGGGTCCGATTCCTCAGCACCACATAAGCAGAAAAAGCCAGAAGTGGCGCTGTGGTAAGCAGAAAAAGCCAGAAGTGGCGCTGTGGCTCAAGTGGTAGAGCGCTAGCCTTGAGCTGAAGAGCTGAGGGACAGCGCCCAGGCCCAGAGTTCAGGCCCCA
>NW_012276789.1:0-2086 GCF_000151885.1 Dipodomys ordii
AAGATTCAAGGAAGAAGCACAAACACTGATAACAAGTGTGCAAAGGTGGAGAATGTACTTGTGAAAAATGGTTTCAGTCTCAAGCCTTCTGTCCATGTATATATGCTTACTGTCACCCTGGGAAATTGCCCCGGGTCTCTGCCTAAAACTATTCTGAAAGCCACTGGGACATCAGCCTGAAAAGACTATCCATAGCATGTAGAAATTGGCCAGCAGGTAAATGCTGGAAAGATGGTAATTGTGGAGAAGGAGTGGATGCGAGGAACCTCACCTGGAGGATTTTGGGACATGGATTTCACAGAGGTAAAGCCTGGAAAGTATGGGTATTTGTATCTGCTAGTACTAGTGGACACTTTTCAGGCTGAGCTGAGGCATTCCTGACAAAAGCCCAAACCGCTGAGCTAACAGTTCAAACATGACTCCATGAAAGAATTCCTCAATTTGGCTTATGCTTAGCAGTGGGGAAACACAATGTCCAGGCCTTCACAGCCCAAGACACTCAATTGTTAGCTAAGGCCCTAGGAATAACTCGGAAGATACATTGTATTTATAGACCTCAGATTTCAGGGCAGGTTAAAAGAGTGAAGAGGACTTTAAAGGAAATTTTAAATAACTAAATTACAGAGACGGGCCATCAGTTGGTACGCCTCCTCTTCTTTGCTCTCCTTCGAACAAGATGCACCCCTTATATTAGAGGATTCACTCCTTTGAAATAATTTATGGTTGACCACCTCTTTGGGTCCTAAGCCTGGGAAAGCTATATTACCAGAAATGTCTAACCACAATCTTGTACAGTCCCTGTGGGCTTTGCATCATGTTCTCCTGGGTACCTATCCTTTGGTAGCTGAGGCCAACCAGCCTTCTGAGAAAAACTGCAGCTCTTCTTCCATTCCTGGACAGTTGGTGTGGGTCAAAGACCTCACGCTCCTAAATTAGAACCCATGAGGAATGGACCATCCTCAGTGGTGCTAACTACACCATCAGCTATTAAAGTGGCAGGAAATCAGCATTGGAGCCATCATACTCAAGTGAAACAGGCCGTGGAACTATATCCACAGAAGGCTACAAGATGGACTGTTCAGAGACACCCCGAATATCTCTTAATGTTATGATTTACCAAGTGTTAATTATTGTTAACTAGTGTATTTGCATGGTTTCTTCTTTCTTGATATTGTTTCAAACGTATTTATAAGGTACCACGTGATTCTTTGGTTGATTTGTACGTCCCTCCAACATGGAGAATGTAACCCATGTGTTCACTATTATTTACTGTTGTTATAATTTCGGAGGCAGGGAAGGGAATAAAGAAATTGTTTAAATTGGGATACAGGTTGACCCATTGTAACCCTGAGATGTACAAGACGCTATGTTGAAAAACGGACTTTACAATTTAGGTGGGGTGGTGGAGTGCAGTTGTGGAGATGGGAGGGAAAGGATGGAAGAGGAAAACCAAAGGAGGAGGAACAAATGCTTGATGAGAAATGTACACATTACCTTCTTCATCGAACTATAACCGCTCTGGACGGTATTTACACGAATAAAAATTTCTGTAAAAATATCATAAACAAAGACTTGCTAAGTGTTAATTATTGTTAGCCAATGTGATTCTATGCTTAGAACCTTGCTAACTGTTAGCCTTGAATTTTAAGCCTGTTCAACATCAGGTCAGAAGGGAAAGTTCAGAATTTGGTGAAGAAAGAATGAGTGATCTGATTACAGCTGGATAACAGTGGGGAAGGTGAAAACCCATGGGGCCTTGATAATCAGTAGGGCCCAATAGAATGACGGGGTGTCCCGGCCCAATGAAGGGTGCAGGGCGTCACGAGGCAAGCCTAACTGCTCCACAGACAAGGCCGCTGTCATAGCAGGTCTTTGAGAACCTGATGTCACTGCCCCGCAAGGCATACTGCTGGAGGGACATGCCACGCCCCAAAAAGGGGATGTGGCATGATGCCCATGCTACAGGGCATGCTGTTGAAAGGGGCGTGACATGGAACTGGAGGGGTGGGGCTTCAAGCCCTACCGGCGAGCTTCCAGGACCTGATTTTGTAGTATGCAGCTTTGGAGAGGAGCATGAATGGCAGTT
>NW_012276790.1:0-1177 GCF_000151885.1 Dipodomys ordii
TCCCACGACCAGACCAAAAAATAAATAAATAAATTAGGACACAACCTCTTCCTCTATCCACATGATGTAATCCTCATTAAAAAAAAATTAGATTTGTCACTGTATGTGAAAATAGAAAAATATTCTAAGACATGCTGATGACTGGAACCTAACAACCAGAGCAAAATTTATTTTCAGTGCATGTTTAAATATATAAACATGTAATGTATGCAAGAGTATATATTTAATGCTTATTTTTTATATATTTTTTATATTTAATGCTTATTAAACAAAAAATTGCCTGGTGCTGGTAGCTCATGCCTGTAATCCTACTTATGAGGCTGAGATCTGAGGATTGAGGTTTGAAGCCAGCACAGGCAGGAAAGTCCTTACAACTCTTACTTTCAGCAAACTACTCAGAAAAAAAAAAAGAAGAAGAGAAGTGTAGAATGGCTCAAGAGGTAGAGCACTAGCCTTGAACAAAAGAAGCTCAGGGACAGAGCCAGGCCCAGAGTTCAAACCCTACGGGGGGGGGGGGGTGGAGGTAGAAAAGTCTGGAGAATGTAAATGTTAGAAATGGGGTTAGGGAGAAAATAGTTTAACCTGTGCTTTATATACTTACACATTCCTCTTTTTTTGTGGTACTGGGTTTGAACTCAGGGTTTGCTGGTGGGCACTCTAGGCTTGAGCCATGTCTCCAGCCTACAAGCCTATTTTCTAATGGTATCACCTTTACAATTATAGATTTCAAATCTCAAAGCCAAAGCTAGGCATAGTAGCTCACACCTGAAATCCCAGCACTCAGGAAGATGAGGCAGGAGGATTGAATTGTAGTCTGGACTATTTAGAGACCTTATCTCAAAAAAGAAAGAAAGAAAGAAAAGAAAGAAAGGAAGGAAGGAAGGAAGGAAGGAAGGAAGGAAAAATCTAAAACTTAAAATCTGAAAAACAAAATCAAAGCCATTTTTAGGAAGTCCAGGTTGAGTTCTCGGGAGAAGTATGGGTTCTAGCAGTTGTATATGAGGAAGGCTCCATTTTCCAATAACACCCCCACCCCCTCTCTCCACAGGCCCTGTCCCCCAGCATCTTGGTAAAAAGGCTTCAGGCTTCCGCGTGTGTGTTTGACAGTCCTGGGGCTTGAACTCAGGGCAAGGACTCAGGGTGTGTGTGTGTGTGTGTGTGTGTGTGTGTGTGTCTG
>NW_012276791.1:0-1323 GCF_000151885.1 Dipodomys ordii
GGCTGGGAAGGGATGGGAAGGGTAAACAAAGGAGGAGGCTGCAATGCTTGGTAAGAAATGTACGTATTATCCTGCCCATGCAATTGTAACCCCTCTGTACAGTATGTTCACAAATAAAATAAAATAAAATTAAAAAAAAAAACAAAGATATGGACCGGACAGGGTGAACCAGGAGGGCCACTTCAGAGTGGTTTCTGCCCTCAGGTATATCAGTACATAAACTGCCCCTGTCCTCCATCAGGAGGAACACTGAGCATTCTCCAGGTGTGCTACATCCTTCAGATGGGATGCTAAATCCTCACTGCTGAATCTTGCCAGAATCCAACTTTCAGCCCCTCTTTTTCTTCCCCCTCTCTTCCCTCTCCTCCTCTCTTTCTCTTTTCCTCCTCCACCTTCTTTGTGCCAGCACTGGGGCTTGAACTCAGGCCCTTGTGCTCTCATTAGCTGTTTTGCCCAAGGTTGGTGCTCTACCACTTGAGCCACAGGTATCATGGACTTTTTTGCTCCATCAGGCTGCAGAGCCAACTGAATCAGTTCTTTGACTACAATGAAAATTTAAATTAAAAAAAAAACCTCTTGGTAAACTTTTTTTATACTATTGCTTTATTAGTTGTTTTAGAGGTGATATACAACAGGATTACCTTTACATGCAACAGGTAATAAGTATTATCTCTTCCCTCATCCTCTCCCATTCTTGGGAAACTTCTTAAAAACACAGATGTCTTGTAGCAAAGATTTTGATACATTAGGTCACAGGGGAACTCCTTTTTCTTTTCTTTTCTTTTTCTTTTCCTTTCATTGTGTTGGTCCTGAGGCCTGAATTCAGAGCCTGGGCACTGTTCCTGAGTTTTTGTGCTCAAGGCTAGCACTCTGCCACTTAAGCCACAGCTCCACTTCTTGATTTTTGGGGGGTTAATTTAAAGGAGATAAGAGTCTCACAGCTGGGTACTGGTGGCTCACATCTGTAATCCTAGCTTCTCAGGAGGCTGAGATCTGAGGATTGTTGTTTGAAGCCAGCCTGGGCAAAAAAGCCTGTGAGACTTTTATCTCTAATAAACCACTCAGAAAAAAAAAACACAGAAGTGGCATTATGGCTCAAGTGGTAGAGCACTAGCCTTGAGCAAAAGAAGTTCAGGGGAGCTGGGCGCTGGTGGCTCATGCCTGTAATCCTAGCTACTCAGGAGGCTGAGATCTGAGGATCGCAGTTCAAAGCCAGCCGGGGCAGGAGAGACTGTGAGACTCCTATCTCCAATAAACCACCAGAAAACCGGAAGTGGCGCTGTAGCTCAAGTGGTAGAGTGCTCGCCTTGAGCTGAAGAGCTG
>NW_012276792.1:0-1280 GCF_000151885.1 Dipodomys ordii
AAAGCCTGAACTCAGCGTTTATTCACAGCTGCCAAAATGTGGAAGCCAGGATGTCTTTCAAGAGCTAAGTGGGTAAATAAAAAAGAGCTCCAGATGTTTTTGCTTTCATTTTTTTTCTTTTCTTTTTTTGCCGGTCCTGGGGCTTGAACTCAGGGCCTGGGCGCTGTCCCCCAGCGTTTTTGTGCTCAAGGCCAGTTGCTCTACCACTTGAGCCATAGCACCACTACTGGATTTTTTTTGGGGGGGGGTCTGGTCGTGGGCCTGAACTCTGAGCCTGGGCGCTGCCCCTCAGCTCTTCAGCTCAAGGCTAGCGCTCTACCACTTGAGCCACAGCACCACTTCCGGCTTTTTTTTTTTTGCTTATGGGTGCTGAGGAATCAAACCCAGGGCCTCAAGCATGCAAGGCAAGCGCTCTACCACTGAGCCACCTTCCCAGCCCCACCACTACTGGATTTTTGAGTAGTGTATTGAAGATAAGAGTCTAATGAACCAGGACTGGCTTCAAACCATGATCCTCAGATCTCAACCTCCTAAGGAGCTAGGATTACAGGCATGAGCCACTGGCACCTGGCTCATTTTTTTTTTTAATTTGTGTGTGTGTGTGTACCAATACTGGGACTTGAACTCAGGACTTTGCACTCTTGCTTGGCTTTTTTTGTTCAAGGCTTGTACTCTACCACTTGAGCTACATCCACACTTCCTGATTTTTTTTCTTTTCTTTTCTTTTTTTTTTTGTTGGTCATGGGGCCTGAACTCCGTGCCTGGGTGCCGTCCCTCAGCTCTTCAGCTCAAGGCTAGCACTCTACCACTTGAGCCACAGCACTACTTTAGGCTTTTTTCTGCTTATGTGGTGCTGAGGAATGGAACCCAGGGCCTCATGCATGCAAGGCAAGCACTCTACCACTGAGCCACCTTCCCAGCCCCACTTCCTGCTTTTTGCTGGCTAATTGGAGATCGGAGTCTCTCGGGTTTTGAATCAGGATCTTCATATCTCAGCTCGAATAAGCTAGGATCACATGCGTGAACCACCTGTACCTGGTTCACTTTCATTATTTTTCAAACAAGTCTTTTTTTTTTTTTTTTTGCCCCAGCCAACCAGCCTGGACCACAATCCTCTGGCTTACACTACTTCCCAAGTAGTTAAGATGACCAGCACATGCCAGCTCGCCCAGCTTTTCATTGTTTGAGATACTCGCTTGCAATGCATCTAAGCAATAGGACTAAAAGGAAATAGAGGCCTAGACTTTTCAATGAGTTTTTGGAGGGTAGAGTAGTACTGA
>NW_012276793.1:0-1602 GCF_000151885.1 Dipodomys ordii
CTGTGGCTCAAGTGGTAGAGCGCTAGCCTTGAGCTGAAGAGCTGAGGGACAGCACCCAGGCCCAGAGTTCAGGTCCCACGACTGGACTCCCCCTCAAAAAAGTGGGGGACGGGGTGTTTGGGTGGGGAATGTTAAGGAAAACATGGTATGGGGAACAGAAACATGGAACAGACATCAGGAAATGTAGTTGCCTGTTTAGGCCCACAACCATTCAGCCAATTTGACCAAACAATCTAGGCAGATTTTTAGCTTTATCTAACTTAACTAGCTTTATCTAACTTAAACATTTTAAATAAAGCTACTCTCACAACATAAAATAATTCAAATAACTCTACAGCACATATAAAGTTCCATTTTATAGTTAGACTCAGGAAGACATGTCATTTCATTTAGAAAAAAATCACTGTTCTTAAGAATCAGATACAGAGATGAACACTCCTGAACAAAATAAATTTATCCTTTCAGCATTTTTTTGGGGGGGGTCTGGTTGTGGGGCCTGAACTCTGGGCCTGGGCGCTGTCCCTCAGCTCTTCAGCTCAAGGCATGTGTTCTACTGCTTGAGCCACAGCACCACTTCTGATTTTCTAGTGGTTTATTGGAGATAAGAGTCTCACAGACTTTCTTGCCCAGGCTGGCTTTGAACCATGATCCTCAGATCTCAGCCTCTTGAGTAGCTAGGGTTACAGGCGTGAGCCTCCGGCACCAGTGCAACCTGGAAATTTTTAAGTAAAAAGAAATATTTTATATTTTTGAACTTGAATCTAAAACCACATTAGATACTAAAGCTACTACTATACAATTTTATTCCATGTTCCATTAGCTGTAATTGTATAGTAAGTGTATTTACCTAGGGAATAACTTCTTGAAATAGGCAAATAATATGTCATATGTTTATACGTGAGGGTAAATACATCTAATGTCTAGTTCTATGAAGCTGGAAATGTAGCTCAGTGGTAGAGTATTAGAACTGAGTTTAAGCTCCAGTACCACCAAATAGAGTGTAAGGATTAACTAAATAATAAAAAGAAAAGGCCTAGCACTAGCTCTTTGTTTCCAATTAATTAAATCCCTTTGCACTTCAGCCTTATAAAAAAAATAATAAGGTTAAATGGGTAAATGGCCATCCTTATCTGCACCCCCCTTACAATTAGTCCTGCTACAGAGCTTCACATTATAGCTTTACTATTTGTGCCTGTTTTGTTGCCTCTTTAAAGCTTCCTAAAAGCTCAACCAGTCAATTATATTTCACTGTAACTTTTACTGTCAGCTCCCACAAGCAATTTTTGGCGATGGGATAAAGACGGGAAGCATATCAGGCACTGGATCCAGTAATTCAGGACAGCAATTTACAATGACCAAGGGAAGACTAGAGCTGTTAAAGGAAACTACAGATTCCATGTTGAAGGCCCATTATTTGTTCTTAATCTACTCATTACACATACCACCCCAGCTCTACTGCTCACACAAAATCTGCTTCTCTTTGGGAGGAGGTCAGCTGATAAACTATGGCTAGTTGTGAACTTGTAGTCACTAAAATAAGCTAGTCCTTTCTTTAATATAAAAAAGTCGGGGGGTGCTGGGAAGGTGGCTCAGTGGTAGAGC
>NW_012276794.1:0-1682 GCF_000151885.1 Dipodomys ordii
CCCCCTGAGCCCTGAGCCTGTGCACAGGGTCATCCCTCCCCACGTCCCCCTGAGCCTGTGCACAGGGTCATCCCTCCCCACGTCCCCCCTGAGCCTGTACACAGGGTCATCCCTCCCCACGTCCCCCCTGAGCCTGTGCACAGGGTCATCCCTCCCCATGTCCCATCCCTGGGAGGCTGGGGATGGCTCCCACCACACATACTAAGAGATTTCTTTCTGCCTCCCCCCCACAGATGGCCACCATGTCTGGGAGATGGAAGCAAAAACGGACCGAGACCTGTACAAGCCAGTAAGTGTCCAGAGTGCTGTGGATGGAGTTTTGCAAGTGAAATTGCTCATGGAAATGGAGTCATAAGAAAACAAGGGCTACTATGACTGGAGAATTGGCCGTGAAGACAGAGGCTGGTGGAGCTAGTGGTCTCTTCACGCTGGAAGCCCTTTTGATAAAGCAGTAGGAAGCAGGCCCACATCACTGGGCCAACTCTGATGTGTCCCAGAGAAACCACCCAGCGGCACAGCTGGGACCCTTCTGGGGCATGGCCTTGCACAGGCTGCTGGCCCTGGGAGATGCTGGTGCTCTGAGTCTCCTGCGCAGGTCCAGGACTGGCCTGGACACGCCGTGCCCCGCACGGGACTCGGCAGTGGCTTGTCAGCCTCTCCAGAGAGCCAACCTGAGCTCTGCGGGTGTGTGTCGGGTGACCGAGCAGACCGGGTGGCCGGGAGGGGCTCACGGCTGTTGAGGAGCCAGCGGCCCACACATGCCAGGATCTGTGCTGGTGTCACCCACCCTCCTTCCCTGCTGTCGGTGGCGCTCACCCCTGCTCTCTCCCTCTTCCCAGCACACTTGCTTTGTACTGTTGGCTCATAGCAGGCATGCACCTAGGGCGATTAGTGTTTCTGATGGGCTCCTTACAGGCCCATGTTTGGTCTATTACTGGGACCCCTTTGTTTCCTTTGACTCGTGGGTCAGCATGGCCTCTTCCTCCACCTTTTCATTTAAAGTGGCCATCTCAGGGTGGTGCTCAGCTGGGTCTGATTTTTTTGGCCCAAGCCTGTCATTTCACTCCAACAGTCTGTCTTTTTTTGTATGTATGACAGTCCTGGGGCTTGAACTCTAGGTTTGAACTCAGTGCTGTCCTCAACCTTTGTCTGCTCAAGACTAATGCTCTTTGACCCATAGCTCCACCTTCAGTCTTTTTCCCTCTGTTTATTGGAGATCAGAGTCTCATGGACTGTCCTACCCAGGCTAGCTTCAAACCATTATACTTGATCTAAGCCTCTTGAGTAGCTGGGATTACAGGTGTGAGTAACCAGTTCCCAGTTTCTTTTTGTCTTTTTAATTGGCACATTAGTCTGTTGGTGTTTAAAATAATGACTGATTGGTTGATGCAGTTGGGTAGGGTTCTAGCCCTGGACTCTGAGCGTGTTTTCTGCCTGGACCTAGAACTTACGTCATGGATAGTGAAGAAACCCCAAGTCTTCCTAAGTTTTAAAGTTCATTCCACAGACTGGCCTCCTCACACACACGGGCAGCGGGGGACCATGAGGTGTGTGCAGAGTGTGAGTGGATGTTGCATGTCACACGAACACAGACCCAGGCCCCCACGGGTGTCAGGCGAACACAGACCCAGGCCCCCGCGGGTGTCACGCGAACACAGACCCAGGCCCCCGCGGGTGTCACG
>NW_012276795.1:0-1911 GCF_000151885.1 Dipodomys ordii
AGGGAAGGAGGGAGGGAGGGAGGGAGAGAGGAAGGGAGGGAGAGGTGAAGGAAGGAAAGAGGAAGAGAGGGAAAGAAAAAAAGGAAGGAAGAAAGAGAAAGAGAGGGAGAGAAAGAGAGAAAGAAAGTTAATCCATGGAACTAATTTCAGAGAATAAATTACACCAATGCATGGTGTCTCTAATTACCATGAGCTAGCTGAAGCTCTGTAACTTCAAACACCAAAAAGAGCCCATGAGAAGGTGTTGCTGTTACTTACTGACTTGAAAGTATACATGTGGCATCATTGCTCATGTTAAAATACAAACCAAGAAGAACAGGAAATATGATATAATCCTGATTAACATTTGTGAACCCTCTTCATGCTAGGCATATGCATTGTATCATTCAACCTTCACAACAGAACTTTTGATTCACATTCAGAAATCCATTGGACATCCCTCCATCTCTGTCTTACATTTCTCTGGAACTATGCACTCTAAGTTATTAGGAGGTAAAAACACTTGAAACCCAGACAAGAGTCTGGAAAAAAGGCCTATTTGGCCTGACTCTGGGAACTTCTGACAGTGCATTAAAATGCCCTTCCTATTATCATGTGAGAAAGAGACCATATATTTTGTGTGGCCCTACCTGAAAAAGGACATTTCAGCTCATGGCTTAGTGGGGAATGGACTGGATTAGGAAGAAAGGAGTCTGAGTCACTGGATAAACTAAATGTTGAATTACATTAAATAAGGATTACTTTGCCAGTTGTTGGTGGCTCACACCTCTAATCCTAACTACTCAGGAGGCTAAGATCTGAGGATCATGGTTCAAAGCCAGCCTGGGCAGGAAAGTTTATGAAACTCTTATCTCCAATTAACCACGAGAAAACCAGAAGTGGCGCTGTGGCTCAAGTGGTAGAGTGCTCGCCTTGAGCTGAAGAGATAATGGACAGCGCCCAAGCCCAGAGTTCAAGGCCCATGACCAACAACAACAACAAAAAAAAATTACTCAACTGTGATAAAGTAAGTGCTAAGATCTTTGCCAAGCACTAGTCATAGATAAACTAAATGCACAGGAAAATGCAATAAAAAAAAAGTGTGCCAAACGGATGTAGTAAGAACTCAGAATAGGCAATCACTAATAGGGGGATCACTAATCCTAGCTCAAAGCGTGGGATCTGGATGGGACTAAAGCTTGCACTAGATCTTAGAGAGGTGGAATGGTGAGTCCAGTGAAGAAAGGGAGGACAGGGTTGCAGGCATTGGTGGCAAGATGAGACAGGGACTACTTAGAGATGAGGCTGAAGAGGTTGGGTTTGGTGAGATTCAGCATCCAGTTCTGATTCTAAAACTGAGTCAAAGACAATAACCAGTGGTGGAATCATTCACCCAGCACCAAGCAGTTCTCCCCTATTTCAGAACAAGGAAGGGAATCACTTCAGGAAGCTGGGAAATAGCCCAAAACAAACATCAAATTCCGTGCCCTTCCAGGAAGAGGAACAGAATACTAGGAGATGAGCCATAATGCAGATGGTCTCTAGTGATCCGCATTCCCAGGCCGGGCAAGGCAGAGGGGGGCTGGGAAATAACCCAGCAGGCTACCAAAAAAAAAGTTTTTTTTAAAAAAAGGACAATTGAGAGGGGCTGAGAATGTGGCTTAGTGGTAGAGTGCTTGTCTAGCATGCATGAAGCCCTGGGTTTGATTCCTCAGTACCACATAAACAGAAAAAGCTGGAAGTGTCACCGTGGTTCAAGTGGTAGAGTGCTAGACTTGAGCAAAAACAGCTCAGGGACAGTGCCCATGCCCTGAATTCAAGCCCCAGAACTGGCAAAAGAGAAAGAAAGAAAGAAAGAAAGAAAGAAAGAAAGAAAGAAAGAAAGAAAGAAAGAAAGAAAGAAAGAAAGAAAGAAAGAAAGAAAGAAAGAAA
>NW_012276796.1:0-2689 GCF_000151885.1 Dipodomys ordii
AAAAGCCGAAGTGGCGATGTGGCTCAAGTGGTAGAGCGCTAGCCTTGAGCTGAAGAGCTGAGGGACAGCGCCCAGGCTCAGGCCCCACAACTGGACACACACACACACACACACACACACACACACACACACACACACACAAAGAACTGTACATATAGCCCTGGGCACGATATACTATTTGACTATAAGGAAACATAACTGCTTTATGTATTTACTATACTTTTTATTGTTGGAGTGCCTACCTTCAAGTAAAATAATACTGACCCTAAAACAGTCTTATGTTTTACACCGTCAGCCACCTCATACAATCCCTGTTTACTAAGTCTCATGATGCATCACAAGACATAGCAAGAGACTGACTTGTGTCAGGTTGGTTGGTTGGTTTGCTCAGTGACATCACTGCAATTGATGCATTTCTCAGAATGCGTCCTATCCCTGTTGTTAACTGATGCACAATTTTATTTATTTGTTACCTATGTAGTACAAGGCTACATTCGTATTCTTTTCAGGATCTTAATCCTGGACAATTAAGAAATAACTAATATCTGATTCCAGGAATGAGACATTGTGAAAATGAGAGACTGAAGTATCATCATCAACACTATGTGACTATGTATTTGCAATGCTTTCTGTAGAATTAAAAAATAAAATAACTTTCATTTTCAAGAAAAAAATTGTTATATCTGCAGACTTAAACAAATATTACTTTCTTTAAAGAGATTCTATTTTCCAGGGTGTAGTGGCTCATTCCTGTCACTCTAGCTGCTTGGGAAACAGAGATTAGAATTGTGGTTGAAGCCAGCCTGGGGCAAAAAGTCCATGAGACTTTATCTCACACAATTAAAAAAACTGGGCTCAATGCCATATGCCAGTCAACCCAGCTACACATAAATAGGAAGATCATGGTCCAAACTAGCCCAAGCATGAATTCAAAAAATAACTACAGCAAAGAGGGCAAGGCCATGACTCATGTAGAAAAGCATAACTTGAGTACCTAGCAAGCAAGTGGCCCTGCTGTAAATATTAGTACTAAGAGAGTGAGGGGGAAAGAAGGAGAGAACCATAGTGATCATAGTGATGAACTAATTTGCTACAGGTCACAGTTAGTGACCAATAAGGAAAAAAAATTGTATATCAGAAATCCTACTTCAAGACCACCATATTGAGTATCTACAGCTGTGACTGAGATACTACAACTCTAGATCCTACACTGGGACTGTTCAGCTATAAGGATGAAAATAAACAAATCATATAGGTCTTTCCTTAACAAGAATCAGTATCCCAAAAACAGTTTGTGTGTGTGTATGTGTGTGTCTGTGTGTCTGTGTGTGTGTTAAGGCTGGGCACAATGGCTCACACTAACAGTCCCAGCTATTGGAGAGGCTGTAGATAGGAGGATTACCTATTAGGCAAGAATGCCAGAAACCTATCTGAAAAACAACTAAAAGCAAAAAAAAAAGGTTAAGGGTTAAGACTGGGTAGAGTCTGCTTAAGAACAGGGAGGCCAATATAGCCAACACTTTCCATCTTCTATTTTTGTCTCAATGACATGCCACCATATCAAAAAATAAAAACTCTTCAAAGGATGTTGGAAAACTGCAGAGCCTACACACAAGAAGACAACTCAACCACCTGGGCCTTTCTGGAAAGTTTTGAAATAGGGACACCCAGATGCAAGTCCATTCTTCTTTTGAGGAATTACTTCACCTGCGGAAGCCTCAGGGCTTTGCATCCTACTGATTTTTTCTCATCAAACACACAACAGAGACCTGGAAGTGTGAAGATTCCTGGATCATAGATATTTACCACTAGACAAGACCTTGGGAATCAGCGGGCCCAGCTCGGCACCATTTTGACAATAAGGAAAACAAAGGACAGAGAGATGTCCCACAAAAGCTGCAAAGAGAATCAGGTTCTCTCCTGGCTCTAAATTCAGAGATTTTAGTTCATTGCAAGCATAGCCTATAATCTTTACATTTAGTAGCCATAAGTTCGATCTCTTAGAGGGGTTCTCTAGCTGAGGCTGCCACAGTTACCAGGCTATGTAAATGAATGGCCAACACTCAGAGAGGAATTACATAATGAAAGATCTATAATCCACCCAATGAAGTAAGGAGGTCAGGGCTCACTGGCACCATATTGGCCACATGGTGGATGGTAGGATCTGGCATCTTGTCTTCATGCTGGGGAGGGAAATCTCCGCCCCCCCCCCACCATCACCTGCCTCCCAGGTGATGGGCGTGCCGGAACCCTGGAGGCAGGGGTGGGCACTCAGCTGATAGGTTACTGAACCTGTCAGTCCAGTGCCTGGGACTGGAAATTTCCTATGGCCCTGCTCCCTGAGTTGACTCTATTTAGGCCCAGCCCAGCACAGGGGCCATTACACCATGCCACGTCTGTCTCCACGATCGTGTCCTGTCTCCTGTCTAGTCATCATGGCATCCCAATTCAGCTCTCCATCGGAGCTGAACTGTCTTGTTGGTGGTGTTTTGGTTCTTCCTTTCTCTCTAGTCTGTTTCCTAACCATGTTGAGTGTATTTTGAGGCTTCAGGCCTTTGTAACCACAGGCGGCCTGCAGCCTGCTAAATGTATAATAAAGACTCCAATATTTCACATTCCAAGATGTGGCTTCTGGGATGATTCACCTTACAACAACTACAAGCAATACTAACAGATATTATTATTATTA
>NW_012276797.1:0-1146 GCF_000151885.1 Dipodomys ordii
CAGCTCTTCAGCTCAAGGCGAGCGCTCTACCACTTGAGCTACAGCGCCACTTCCGGTTTTCTGGTGGTTTATTGGAGATAAGAGTCTCACAGATTTTCCTGCCCGGGCTGGCTTTGAACCGCGATCCTCAGATCTCAGCCTCCTGAGTAGCTAGGATTACAGGCGTGAGCCACCAGCGCCCGGCCCATGAGATTCTTATCTACAATTAACCACCAGAAAACTGGAAGTGGCACAGTGGTAGAGTGCTCACCTTGAGCTGAAGAGCTCAGGGCCAACACCCAGGCCGAGTTCAATCTCCACAGCCGACCAAAAAAAAAAAAAAAAAAGCTGCATACTTGATGACTCATATCTATAATTTTAGCTCCTCAGGAGGGTAAGATCTGAAGATCAAGGCTCAAAAGCAGCCCAGGTAGATAAATCTATGACTCTTATCTCCAATTAATTAACAAAAAGCCAGAAGTGGAGTCATGGCTCAAGTGAAGGAGTACCACCATTGGTGAAAGGCTGAGCAGAGCTTGAGGCTGATTTCAAGCCCCAGCACTGGTATGTGCATGTGTGTGCATACATATACACACATTTATGAAACTACAATTTATGTGTGTAAAAGTTACACTTATTGTATATACTTTTTTTCTTGTGCCATTTTCTACTGTCACTACTGCCCCAGGCCCTGGGGCATTAGGTATGTTCCTAAAACCTGACTCTACCACTTTAGCTACAGCATACACTTCCAGCTTTTTGCTGATAAGGAGAGAAGAAAGAATCTCTCGGACCTTCCTGAGCTGACTTGTAACTAGGATCCTTAGATCTCAGCCTCCAGAGTAACTAGGATTACAGGCATGAACAATCAGTGCCTGGCTTATTTATGTACATTTTGATGAATTTAGACATATACACACACCCATGATACCATTAACCACAATCAAGGTACAAAACATCACCATTACTTGTACAGTAAGACTGTCTTAAAAGAAATTTCAAAAATGGGCTGTGAAGGTGGCTCAGTGGTAGAGCGCTTGCCTTGCACGCATGCGGCCCTAGGTTTGATTCCTCGATTCCTCAGCACCACATAAGCAAAAAGAAAAAAGCCAGAAGTGGCGCTGTGGCTCAAGTGGTAGAGTGCTAGCCTTGAGCTGAAGAGCTGAG
>NW_012276798.1:0-1071 GCF_000151885.1 Dipodomys ordii
CAGCTTTTTTCTTTTTGCTTATGTGGTGCTGAGGAATCGAACCCAGGGCCTCATGCATGCAAAGCAAGCGCTCTACCACTGAGCCACCTTCCCAGTCCTTAAGGTTTCTTTTGATTGTCTCAATAAAAGTCTTTGTAGAATAAAAACAATGTAGGATTGTTGGATTTGTTTTTCATGCCTCTTTAATCTTATTTAATCTTGATCAGTTCCTGGGTGTAAATTTTATGTAATGGATGCATTTGAAAAGTCCAAGTCAGTAACTTGTAGAATAACCTCAAGTTTGGCACTGTCTCATATTATTATATAATGATTGTGTCCTGGCAGAACTCTAGAAGTGGTGCCAGCTTCAGTGCCAGCCTCAAAGCATTGTGTTAGGAGACCTGCTATCAATTAGTCTAGATCTTGCCAAAGCTCCCTGAGGTTTTACTTGTTATCTGTTGGAAGGAGTTCAGTCATGTATTTGCTTATTCATTTTCTTTTCGTACTAGTTGATTCTAGGACTGTAATTGTTTAACCAGGCACTGGTGGCTCATAATAATAATAATCGTAGCTCTATACAGTAGACTAAGATCTGAAGATTGATGTTTGGAGCCAGCCTGTGCAGACAATTCTGTGAGACTCTTTATCTCCAATTACCCAGCAAAAAGCTAGTACTAGAGGTTGTATTGAAGTGTTAGATCCCCAACAATGAATGGAAAAGCCTAGTTGAGAGTGTGAGGTCCTGAGTTCAAGCCCTTGTGTTGGCACAAAAAAAGTTGTTTGCAATTATTATTTTTACTTGATCTTAAAAAGTTTATTTTCTTACAATAAAATTTACCTTTTTTTTTTCGGTCAGTCTGGGCACTGCCCCTCTGCGATCCTTGGGTCTCAGCTTCTTTTTTATACATATATTTCTTTTTTTTTTTTTTTTCCGGTCATGGGGTCTGAACTCTGGGCCTAGGCACTGTCCCTCAGCTCTTCAGCTCAAGGCTAGCGCTCTACCACTTGAGCCACAGCACCACTTCCAGGTTTTTCTGCTTATGTGGTGCTGAGGAATTGAACCCAGGGCCTCATGCATGCAAGGCAAGCACT
>NW_012276799.1:0-4156 GCF_000151885.1 Dipodomys ordii
AGGGCCGGGGAGGGGGGCGCGACCCCGGGCGGCGCGACCCGCGAGCTGCGCCAGCTGATTCTAGTTCCTTTCCTTTCCCTTCCTTTTCCTTTCCCCTTTCCCCTTTCCTCTTTCCTTTCTTTTTTCCTTTATTTTTCTCTTTTGATGGTGGCCTTGGACTCACTTTAAAGTTCATTTATTTCGACCTGAATCCTGAGGTTGCTACGAATTGTGGTTTTCGTTTTGGAAGAACGAGTGGGACGCGCACAGCCTGATGATCGTTTTCTTGGCTGTTGGTTGCAGAGGTTTATGTTTGTTATAACCTTCATGTGGGGTGCTTGGGTGTCTTGTTTTTGTTTTTAAATTTTTGCTACTTCCTTATTTTCCTGAGGGTTTTGTTGCCGTGTAGTTCTCACCTTGATTCCCTGGAGTAAAGGAAGAGAAAGAATTGCAGTGCACCTAAAAGGATTTAGACCTGCTGGTCAGATAGGTTGTCTTTTAAGATCGAAGGAAATTCGCAGCCCCTAATCAAAACATGGGAGGGTAGTTTTGGGTTTGTGATCTTGAACGATTACTCTGGCTTAGGTGAGTTGTTTATAGGCCTGAGTGTCTGCAGATGGCTATTTTACTGACTGGCCTTCCCCTCCTGGTTTTTTAGAGCTTGCTGCATATGGTAACGTTTTAACATGAAAGCATAAAAGCAAGCAAGGATGGTGTCGCATACCTGTAATCCTAGCACTTAGGAGATGGAGGCAGAAGCATGGGGTGGAGGAGCCCCTAGACCACCTTGGGCTACATAGTCTCAGTCAAAAAACAAAAGCAAAACCAAAAAACAGAAACAAACAAAAGAGACCAAATGGTATTTGGTGTTCACAAACCACTGTCCCCCGACATCCCCAGAGGACATAATCTTAGTCTTCAGCCTGAATCCACAGTTATTTGAAGGACAACTATTAATCTTTGAAAAAAGAATCACATAGGATCTATGGTAATATCAAGGAAAAGAAAGAATATTTACTTTTTTTTTGGTGTGTGTGGGGGCCAGTGCTGGGATTTAAATTTGGGGGCTTACTAATCAGGCCATACCTCTTTGAGCCATCCTCTTCCTCTTTTTTTACTTTAGGTTTTTTTTGAGATAGTTTTGTGTTTTTGTTGCAGGTAGGTACAGAATAAACTGTGGAATACATTTCCAAAAAAGCCCAATAGTGTGCCAAGTATAATTAATTATTCTTAGCCTTTTTTTTTTTTTTTTTGGTCGGTGTGGGGCCTGAACTCTGGGCCTGGGCACTGTCCCTCAGCTCTTCAGCTCAAGGCTAGCACTCTACCACTTGCGCCACAGCGCTATTTCTGGCTTTCTCTGCTTAAGTGGTGCTGAGGAATCAAACCCAGGGCCTCATGCATGCAAGGCAAGCACTCTACCACTGAGCCACCTTCCCAGCCCATGGTTAGTCTTTTGAATACCAAAATGCTTGCTTAAAATAGTATTTGAGCCTCGTGCTGGCCTCAGACCTATAATCCTAGCTACTGCAGAGCTACTACTGAGGGCTGAGGATGACAGTTCAAAGCTAGCCTGGACAGACAAGTCCCAAAGATTCTCTTATCTTCAGTTAACCAGCAAAAAGCTGGAAGTGGAGGTGTTGTACAAGTGATAGAGAAGAAATCTTAAGAAATAAAAAAGTAAGCAAGCTTGAAAAGGCTGAGAGGAAAGGTTCTGAGTGTGTACACACACACAGTTTTAAAATAATTTGAATTGAGATTTCTTTTTTTATTACTGACTCTGAAGGTACATCATTATTATTTAATTCTCTAACCTATTCTGATTCCTATAGTGGTTTTGAAATAAAGCTGAAGGAGCACTGAAAATGTGATGCATGTTCACATTGCATCTGTTTGGTAGTGAGGACAGAGGAAACACTTCATCCACTCCTGTCATTCTCCCTAATACCCCAGAGCACAGTATTTACAGACATAGGAGTATAGGAATTGGGACTGGGCCTTTTATTTTGTATTTTTATTGGCATAAATCAATTGTGCACTATAGGTTCATTTTGACCATATGTGTAATGTATCTTGGTTAGAGTCACCTCCTCTATCACTCTTCCTCATTCTCTGTCCACTTTCTGAGCCAATTTCAACAAGCTTCATCATCCCATTTTTACACAGGTAGACATCCCTTCAGTCACCTCCCACCACGGCCCCCACACCCAAGGCACGACATGTTTCACCTCACTAATCTTCATTTTTTTTTGCAATTTTTTTATTGTGATTAAGGGATTACATAATTTCACAAATTGCACAGTATTGTGGGATAGAGATGCTTAAAGTCACAAACACATTCTAACTTTCATGGGGCAAACTGAGCCTTTGCTACGTCATACAGTTGTTGAAAGGGGGGTGCTGGGAAGGTGGCTCAGTGGTAGAGCGCTTGCCTTGCATGCATGAGGCCCTGGGTTCCATTCCTCAGCACCACATAAGCAAAAAGAAAAAAGCCGGAATTGGCGCTGTGGCTCAAGTGGTAGAGTGCTAGCCTTGAGCTGAAGAGCTGAGGGACAGTGCCCAGGCCCAGAGTTCAGGCCCCACGACCAGGCCTCCAAAAAAAAAATTGTTGAAAGGGGGCATTCAAATGTAACCTACACCTTTTTATTCTTCCATATAACTTTTTTTTTCTTTTAGTATGTGTCAGTCTTGGGCCCAGGCACTGTTCCTTTAGTGCTTTTTTTTTTTTTTTTCCTCTTAAGGCTAGTGCTCTACCACTTGAGCCACAGCTCCAATTTAGGCTTTTTTCCCCCCTAGTTTATTGGAGCTAAAAGTCTCACAGACTTACCTGCTGAGGCTGGCTTCAAACCTCTATCCTCAGTGACAGCCTCCTGAGTAGCTAGGATCATAGACATGAGCCACCAGCCCTCCCCTCCTACCCACTCCCACATCCATATAGCTTTTAGTTACCCATTAGAATCAATGGAATTGCAGGGAATGGTTTAAGTGTTTCCATTCTTGGAGATTACTTAGGCTTTAGGTAATCCCAGAGATTTATATAGTAAGTTTTGTTCTGTGTGTGTGTGTGTGTGTGTTTTGCTGTGTGTGTGTGTTTTGCTGTGTGTGTGAGTTTTGCTGTGTGTGTGTGTGTGTGTGTGCGCGCGCACACGTGCCAGTCCTGGGGTTTGTACTCAGGGCCTGGGCTCTGTCCATGAGCCTCTCTGTGCTCAGAGCTAACACTCTACCACTTAGAGCCACAGCACCACTTCCAGATTTTTTTCTATTTATGTGGTACTGAAGAATTGAACCCAGGGTTTCATGCGTGCTAGGCAAGCACTCTACCACTAAGCCATATTCCCAACCCTGTGTATGTGTTTCTAAGACAGGTTCTCCCTGGCTGGCCTCAGAGTAAGGATCCTCCTGCCTCGGTCTCTGTAGTGCTAGGAGTCTGGACCTGCATTGAAATTCCTGTTTATACAAGAGTTTTAATAAGTTGAAACATTCTGCAAAAATGAAAGCTTAATGTCTGGCACATTTGAAATATCATTCATTGGCAAAAGTCTCACGTTTAAGTATTAAGGTATACTTAATACTTTTGCACTATCTAGTTAACTAAAGAGAATCTGTGGAGTCTGCAATATCGCTAGGGAGAAATTGAGCATAAAAATTAACGTGCTTGGGGCTGGGAAGGTGGCTCAGTGGTAGAGTGCTTGCCTTGCATGCATGAGGCCCTGGGTTCGATTCCTCAGCACCACATAAAAAGAAAAAGCTGGAAATGGTGCTGTGGCGCAAGTGGTAGAGTGCTAGCCTTGAGCTGAAGAGCTGAGGGACAGCGCCCAGGCCCAGAGTTCAGATACCATGACTGGCAAAAAAAAAAAAAAAAAATTAACGTGCTTTTATATTAAAATATATTGGGGAAGAAGAGATGTGGCTCAAATTGTAGAGTGCCAGCCTCGAGTGGAAAAAGCCAAGAGAGAGCACTAGGTCCTAAATTCAAGCCCCAATACTGCCCCCCGCCAAAAAAAAGCTCTTGCCTAATATGTACAAGGCCCTGGGTTCCATCCCCAACATCTATTTTCTTTTTTTTTTTGGGGGGGGGTCCGGTAGTGGGGCCTGAACTCTGGGCCTGGGCGCTGTCCCCCAGCTCTTCAGCTCAAGGCTAGCGCTCTACCACTTGAGCCACAGCGCCACTTCCGGCTTT
>NW_012276800.1:0-2376 GCF_000151885.1 Dipodomys ordii
AAAGAAAGAAAGAAAGAAAGAAAGAAAGAAAGAAAGAAAGAAAGAAAGAAAGAAAGAAAGAAAGAAAGAAAGAAAGAAAGAAAGAAAGAAAGAGAAAGAGAGAAAGAAAAAAGAAAAAGGAAGGAAGGAAGGAAATATGTTGGAAGAAAACTAAAAGAATGACAAATGGTTTTGAAAAAGACCATGTGAAAAATTTGAGACAGCATTAAAAAATGAAATAACCCAGTTATAGGAGTTTGAGTAGGATCAGAGACATCAAAGACTTAGAAAGCTTTTTCAATAAAAGGACAGGGGTTATAGGTCAGGTGTAAATCATTCTACTAGCACAGGCAAGGCCTTCTTCCTTCCTTCATTTATTGATTTGTTTGTTCATTCATTAAGTATGGATTTAATCCATAAAATAGAAAAATATAATAAACTTGTATATATACTTAATTTATTAATATAATATAATTTCCCAAACCTACAGAAGATATAGGAAAGTCAAAGGTTATCAATCAAATTTAATTCATACAACTCCAACACTAAGATATATAATTTTTTAAATTTTATTTTATTGTAAAGGTGATGCACAGAAGGATTACAGTTATATAAATAGGATAATGAGTCAACCATTGTTACCCCCTCCCTCATTTTCTCCCACTTTCCCTCCCTGCATACTCCCCTCCCTTCACCCTATACCCCTCGGCCCCCCACTCCTCTCCCCACCAAGTTGTAAAGTTTATTTCCAACGTAATGTTTTGTGAGTGACTCTGTTGCTCTCTTGTGTTTTTGGTTGATTAGCAGTTGATGAGCTGATATTCTGTTAAATTTGCTTATCGAGGGTCATATGTTAAGACTGTTAAGTGTAGGATTAGAGTTCAGTCATGGTGAGAAACTGTGATGTTAATACTTGTGGTTTTGAGTGGTGGCTTGGACTGTCCAGCAGTGTGGTAAATCATCTCTGCATCATGATGTGGCCAACTCAAATGTGTGTTCCCATTCTAATTCTACTTTCAATAGCTACACAAATACATAGGAATAAATTTAATTAAAAATATGAATGCACTCTGAAAAAAACTATTGATATAAAAATTGAAGAGGACAATAAAAAATGGAAAGATGTTCATGGATCTGAAGAATTAATATAATTAAGATTATTTTACTAATCAAGTGCTGATGGCTTATGCCTATAATTCTAATTACTCAGGATTGAGATTCAAAGAAAGCCCAAGCAGAAAATTACATGGGATTCTCGTTTCAAATTAACCAGCAAAAGGCTAGAAGTACAGTGGTGGCTCAAGTGGTAGAACACCAGCCCTGAGCAAAAAGTCAAGCAAGAACATAGAGGCCCTGAATTCAAGCCTCAGTACCACCACTAACCAAAAGATTTTTGTAATTCCCATGCTCACTCAAAGTGACCTACAGATTTAATACATAATATTATTTTTTACAAAGCTAAAAACTAATCCTAATTTGAATGGAACCACCAAAAAGTCCCAATAGAACCCTACTGCATTGTTGGTGGGAATGTAAACTTGTTCAACCACTTTGGAAAGCAGCATGGAGATTCCTCAAAAAACTCCACATAGAGCTCCCCTATAAGCCAGCAATCCCACTTTTGGGCATTTACCCAAACGATCACAAACAAGACCATACTAAGGCTACCAGCACACCTATGTTTATCACAGCATTATTTACCATAGCTAAGATATGCCCCTCAGTAGATGAATGGATCAAGAAAATGTGGTATACATATGTACAATGGAATTCTATGCCTCCATCAGAAAGAATGACATCACTCCATTTGTTAGGAAATGGAAAGACTTGGAAAAAAGTTATATTAAGTGAAGTAAGCCAGGCCCAAAGAAACATAGGCCCCATGGTTTCCCTTATTTGCAATGACTAGTACATGTGTAGGACAAGCAGAAAAGGCAAAAGCTATGTACATATAACCATATAAGATGATGTTAAGCAAAATAAACCCCAGGATAGGGACACAAATATTTTTTTCTTGCTTGCTATTGTTTCTAACGTATTTATAATGTACCATGTGATTTTTTTTTGTTTCTTTATATGTTCCTCTCCCATGATATAACCCCTGTTTTCACTGTAGTTGATGTCGGTGCCCTGCATCTTGTATATACACCTTTTTAATTCGGGGAGAGGAAGGGAAAAAACAAAATGTTTAAATAGGGATACAGGTTGACTCATTGTAACAATGAGATGTACAAGACAGTATGTCGAAAATGAACTTTACAACTTTGGTGGGGCAGGGGTGGGGGTAGTTGTGGAGGTGGTGGGGAAGGGATGGTAGGGGAAAAACAAAGGAGGAGGCAACAATGCTTGATAAGAAATGTACTCATTACCTTGCTCATGTAACTGTAACCCCTCTGT
>NW_012276801.1:0-1733 GCF_000151885.1 Dipodomys ordii
GGAGGAGGAGGAGGAGGAGGAGGAGGAGGAGGAGAAGGAGGAAGAGAAGGAGGAAAAAGCTTCACAGACTGACGGGTGAAAGGAGCTCTCCAGATGCCTGGTCTTCAAAGCATCCACCAGTATCCTCACATTGAGAGCCAGGGCTGTTCTTCATTCAAAATACTTAACAACCTGTAAGGCAGGCCCAGACTTTACCAAACCAAAATGGACACATCAT
Source organism: Dipodomys ordii (assembly GCF_000151885.1). Lineage (NCBI taxonomy): Eukaryota > Metazoa > Chordata > Mammalia > Rodentia > Heteromyidae > Dipodomys > Dipodomys ordii. Next base: position 218 of record NW_012276801.1, read on the forward strand.
GGGGCAGAGGAAGGACTGGTGTCTCTTCAGAGGCCACATCTCATCATTTTAATTGCTAAGTTGTAATATGACACTTTAACAACCAATAAGGCTGGCTTGATGGCTAAAACATCCTACCCCTTGCCAACCCAAAATCTCACAAAGATTGCCCAAATGAGACACTGTCTGGCCCATTCTTAGACCTGTGCTTCATGTCCATCCATATCTAATGAAAGCCATGCAGTCAATCTTGATTTTGAAACAACCAGCAAACCATCCTAACAGACCAACCTAATCCTGTTTCCTGCTATGTAGCCCAGGCTGGCCTCAACTCATGGTCTTCCTAAGTCCTGAGATCATACATGTACTACTAATGCCAGGTCTATTGTGTCTTACTGCCAGTTGAAATGACACATCATCCACACACTGCTCCTGCTGCCAAATGAATAAGGCACTAACATAGTCTGCAGCACTCTGCCTGTCAAACAAACATGAACAGGAAATACTGTGTCCACTTCCTCCATTGGCCTCTGCCTCCTTCTAATGAGAGCCTGGAAGGAGAGAGAGTGAAGAGCCTGACCCTGAAATCATTTGCTCATCTGTAAAATGAGCTCAGTAAAGTTAACCAGTCATTGGGTTCCCATCAGAGTTAAGTAAGGATGGGTATGAAATGCCAAGAGAAACACCTAGCAGACAATAAATATGATTACTACAATAGCTGCTATGGATATTTTCTTAAGATAATTCATTCTTCTGCATTCATTTATGATACTATTTCTAGAGTAAATTTATTCCCACCTCTGGACACTTGCTGTTCCCTCTGCCTGGAATGTTCTTTCTCTAGTTCTTGACACAGCGGGTGCCTCTTGCTCACTCTGGTCTCAGTTCACATGACTTCTCTTCAGAGGCCCAAGAGGCCTTGCTGACCATCAGCTACAGTAATTACCCCTTCCCTTTACCCCTTCCTCTCACCAGCCACTTTCCAGCCTTTTACCCTGTTATTTTCTCCAGTATACTTAAAACCACTCAAAAGTGGATGGATCAGACTTTTTTCATTTAAAAAAATAATGAAGGGGCTGGGAAGGTGGCTCAGTGGTAGAGCACTTGCCTTGCATGCCTGAGGCCCTGGGTTCGATTCCCCAGCACCACATAAGAAAAAAGAAAAAAAGCCGGAAGTGGCGCTGTGGTTCAACTGGTAGAGCGCTAGCCTTGAGCTGAAGTGCTGAGGGACAGCGCCCAGACTCAGAGTTCAGGACCCATGACCGAACCCCCCCCAAAAAATAATAATAATGAAGTCTGGCACAATGGCTCATGCCTATAATCCTAGCTACTTGGCAGGTCGAGACTGGAAAGAGAGAAGTTCGAGGCCAGTCCCATTTAAAAAAAAATGTTGGGCTGGGAAGGTGGCTCAGTGGTAGAGCACTTGCCTTGCATGCATGAGGCCATGGGTTCGATTCCTCAGCACCACAAAAGAAAAAAGAAAAAAAAAGCCAGAAGTGGTGCTGTGGCTCAAGTGGTACAATGCTAGCCTTGAGCA
>NW_012276802.1:0-2633 GCF_000151885.1 Dipodomys ordii
GCTTTTTTCTTTTTGCTTATGTGGTGCTGAGGAATCGAACCCAGGGCCTCAGGCATGCAAGGCAAGCGCTCTACCACTGAGCCACCTTCCCAGCCCTATAGCTGGTGTTCTATTACTTGAATTCCATGTCTAGCTCTGCTTTTGCTAGTCAATTGGAGAGTCTCATAGACTTTTCAGCTGGAGCTGGCTTTGAACCTACCTACATCCTTAGATCTCAGCCTCCTGACTAGCTAGGATTACAGGCATGAGCCACCAGTGACCAGCTTCTACTCAAGATATTTTATTTTATTTTTGTCAGTCGTGGGGTTTGAATTCTGGACCTGAGAGCCGTTCCTCAGCTCTTCAGCTCAAAGCAAGTGCTCTACCACTTGAGCCATAGCGCCACTTCCGGTTTTCTGGTGGTTTATTGGAGATAAACGTTTCACAGCCTTTCCTGCCCTGGCTGGCTTTGAACTGCAATCCTCAGATCTTAGCATCCTGAGTAGCTAGGAATACAGGCATGAGCCACCAGTGCCCGGCTTCTCCTCAAGATTTTTATGATGGCTTTATTACATAGTGTAATTGATTACAATCATTAACAGTGCAACCAATTCTTTTTACTATCTCTGCCTGCAATTACATTGCCGCCACAGGAAGTATCTTGTCTTTGGAAAAATCCTTAGATGCAGAATTGCTATGCACAAAGATACACTTGTTGTTGGTGGTGGTCGTGGGGCTTGAACTCTGGGCCTGGGCACTGTTCCTCAGCTGTTCAGCTCAAGGCTAGTGCTCACTCTACCACTTGAGCCACAGCACCACTTCTGGTTTTCTGAGTGGTTTATTGGAGATAAGACTCTCATGGTCTTTCCTGCCCAGGCTGGTTGAACCACAATCCTCAAATCTCAGCCTCCTGAGTAGCTAGGATTACAGGCGTGAGCCTCCACGTCCAGCAAGATACACGTTTTTTAAAAGAGCTTTTAAACAATATATCTTATCGTTCTGTTAAAAGGAAGTATCTCCCTGTTCACACGAGCTGTGGTGGATGTCAGGAGTGGGTTTTTCACGTCCTCACCTGCTCTAAACATCAGCACCGTTCTTTTTGTGCAGGTGAAAAGTAGTAAATTCCAAGGTTTCCACAATTCCAGCAAGCATGGGAGAGAGAAGGTGCCTGGTCTGCATCCTCCATGGAGATGGCAGTTTTGCATCCGCAGCCTTGTCTGGCTCTCTCTCCTGACTAGCAAGCAGCCAGTGAGCTGAAGCCTGAGACACGGGACAATGTATCCCAGCTTGCCTTGCCAGCTCATGAAATGGATGCTATGGACCAAAGGATGCTGGGACTTTCCCCTAACCGTGTGGTGTGGGTCACAGAGACAGCCAGGTGTGGAAGTGGACAGGTGAGACTGAGTCATGCAGGATCCTGGGTGTGGCTTCCTGGATCAGCTCCAGAGTTGACGTGCAGGTTCCCGTAACGGGCGGCTGAGCTGGGTTAATTGCTGCTGCTGCTCTAGCCCAGCCCTGCACGTAGCAAGCTGCAGCCCCAGTAAGAGGAGGAGAGAAGAGGGAGAAAAAGAAGAGGGAGAAGAGAAGGGAGAGGAAGAGGGAGAGAAGGAGAGAGAAGAGGGAAAGGTAAAAGAAGCAAAGAGAGGAGGAAGAGGAGAAGGAGGAGGAGGAGGAGGAAGAGAAGAGAAGAAAGATAAGGAAAAGGATCAGGGAGAAGGAGGAGAAAGAAGGGAGGAGAGAGAGAAGGAAGAAGAGGGAAAGGAAGAAGAGGAAGGAGATGGAGGAGAGGAGGAAGAGGGAGAGGAAAAGGGAGAAGGATGAGGATGGAAAGGAGATGTGGGGGAGAAGAGGAGGAATAGAGAGAAGGAACAACAAGAGGAGAAGAAGGGGGAGAAGGGAGGAGGGAAGAGAGGAGGAGGAGGACCATCAGGCAAGAAAGATAGGCAGCATTCCCAGCGACTGACCATGCTGAGGATTTCATGACCTGGAAACCCACTCCCCATCACTCCTGTTGTATCAAAGAATCCCTGGACAGCAAAGCTAGTTTGGCCCCCACCCCCACCCCAGGCATGTTTGCACATTGGCAGGAGAATTCCTATGCATCCGGGAGACATTTGGGCTGCTTACCTCAAGCAGTTTGTAAAGCAGCAGGGTTGAGTAGAGAGACTCAGAAACTCAGAATTTAAGCTTAGGTTTCCTCAACTCCCTAGCTTGGAAAACCTGAGCTGCTTCTTAACCTCATCTGTGAAATGGGGGACTCAGCCTCCACCTTGCAGATCCTTTGGGAGGTTTATGGAGATACCTTTAAAATTTCTTAGCCTCTAGCCTCAGCCCTGGAGTCTTCCTAGGTCCTTTCTTTCCTACTGGTTGCCTGTATCCAGCATGGAGCTAGATACACAGCAGTCAATGAGCCCCGAGAGAATGAATGAGTGAGTGAATGAATGAATGAAGTATCCAAAGCAATGCCTGCCTGGCATCTAGTAGGGTATTCAATGATAAATCACCTTCCTTTTCTGGGCCTCAGTTTCCTATAAAAAGGGAGGTTGTTGGGCTGGGAAGGTGGCTCAGTGGTAGAGCACTTGCCTTGCATGCTTGAGGCCCTGGGTTCGATTCCTCAGCACCACATAAGCAAAAAGAAAAAAGCCGGAAGTGGC
>NW_012276803.1:0-3151 GCF_000151885.1 Dipodomys ordii
ACACACACACACACACACAAGATGTATTGCTAGCAAAGAGCTGCCAGTCTGTGAAATTTCACGTGAACATAACCACACCATTCCCCATTTTGAGCCACACACACACACACACACAAGATGTATTGCTAGCAAAGAGCTGCCAGTCTGTGAAATTTCACGTGAACATAACCACACCATTCCCCATTTTGAGCCCTCATTTTTCTTTGTTTTTATTTTTTTCTATTGTCAAAGTGATGAACAGAGGGGTTACAGTTACATAAGTCAGGTAATAAGTACATTTCTTGTCAAAGTTGTTACCCTTTTTCTCATTTTTCTCCTATCCCCCAGCCCAAAGTTATATAGATCATTTCCAACATATTGTCTTGTGAATGTTTCTTTTGCATTTTTCTTCCCTGATCCTTTGTCACACCATTCTGTTGTTCCCTTTCCCCTCCCTAATTCAAAGAAATGTATATACAATACTAGGGTACCAAAATCAAGTATAGTGACAATAGGGATATACCATAAGGGCAAGAACATAAAAAAAGATCACATAGTGCATTAAAAACAACAATTAAAAACTTCTTGTGTTCATGTCTTGGAGTTCATTTCACTTAGCATCATCCTATATGGTCATATGTACATAGCTATTGAGCTATTCTGCTCATCTGCTAAGATTATCCTAGACATATACTAATTATTGCAAATAAGAGAAACCATTGGACCTATGTTTCTTTGGGTCTGGCGTACTTCATTTAATGTGATTTTTTTTACAAATTTTTCTATTTCCTTAAGATGAGGTGGTGAATAAAGCTGTGATAAATATAGTTATGCTGGTAGATTTAGTATGGCCTTGTTTGTGATAATTTGGGTAAATGTCCAAAGTGGGATTGGTGGGTCATATGGGAGCTTTCTGTAGATTTTTGAGGAACCTCCATACTGCTTTCCAAAAATGAACCTTCAAAGAAACAACTGCCCCATTAACAAGTGGGCTAAAGACTTAAAGAAAGGCTTCTCTGAAGAGGAAATAAGATTGGTCAATAGATACATGAAGACATTTTCAACCTCCCTGGCCATAAAAGAAAAACAAATCAAAAAACATTGAATTTCCACCTCAGCCCAGTTAGAATGGCTACAATCAAGAAATCTAATGACAAGAGATGCTGGAGAGGATGTGGTCAAATGGGAACCCTATTGCATTGTTGGTGGGAGTATAAATTTGTTCATTATTTTAATGAAACACTCTGCTTGTGGATTCAGAGTCCCTTAAGATTTGGGAGAACAGGAAAACTGGAGGTTGGGAGTAGGCTTCCTATTAAAAACTTGATCCAAACAGGAAAAAAAGGATCCAAATGAGTCTGTTTATTCTGAATTTGGAGCCACTGTGTAAGGGTGTGACAGGCATTATTGTGTGATACACTATAAGCAGCTAGCTCAGAAAAAAAAAATCCAGCAGCTTCTAAAGAATTTCCCTGTGATAAATATGCTCTCATTAGGTGATTCTTCACATAATAGATTGATCTTTCTTGTATTTTGGCAACTGGACTTTCAAAAAATATTTTATCAATGTCACAATATGAAAGCCACGAGAAAGGTGGACTCTGTGGGTTACAGGAGCATCACAGGGCTTTATTCTTCTGGGCCCATGTGGGTTCCCAAAATCAGAAAAAGATTTTGTGACATAACAGATAAGAAAAACATAGAATTCCTGGAGAGACTGACAGAGAGCCAGAAAGCCTTTTATTAGCCTTAGGACAGGATGAGGAAAAAGAAATATCAAAGGGGAAAGGAAATAACAATTTATTCCTTATGAAGTGGCTAATGTGATTAACTTTTCGGTAGGTGTGCGTGCAGAGGCAAGCAGCTGGAGATGGCTTTTTGATCTCTGGCTGCCTGACTGGAAGTTCGCACTAGAGGGTGGAGGCAGCTCTCAGATCTTGGACTCTGTGCACAGAGCCTGGCTCTTTGAAGTGTTTCTCTCTCCACCTTTCCGGCTAACATACAGTGAAGAAGGAGGTCATGTCCCTAAGGGAAGGGGGCTTGAAGTTTCCCCAGTCTTCCGAAGTTCACAAACATGGCTATGGGCAAATTTGCAAAGAAGTTCAAACTGAAATTCTGTTTCTCTCCATCACTCCCTGGGTTCATCCCCACTCCAAGTGAACAGCCTATATATTGTTCCACTCCTGAAGAGTCCTCCTCCACGGAGTCCTGAGCATGTCCGATTATGTGTTGTATTCTAATGTTTCTCCCTTTTCATCACAATTGTCCTCACCCATTTCATGAGGGGTGGTTACTGTAAATCAAAATTTTTGTAGGCTCTAATGATTCAGAGTAACACTATCTAACATGATCGAAGACAATTATGCACTAGGACCTATCTGGGGCTTTCCCTCTTCACTTAACTCTATTATGATAATTTCTCAAATCATTTATAAAGATAATTGATACTACTCTGAGGACAGCATTGATTTGGTGGCTGAAGAGAAATACTGTCTAATAATTTTCTTGCTTTCTCCCCAGTTTCCGATGCTTTCCTAAAACATCATGAAGTTTTTCTGCTATGTATGTAAAACAGGCAAAAAAAGAGAAGATGTATATAAAGATATTAACTGAAATTATTATGTTTTCTTGGGAGTACTAGAACAGTGTAATTCCTTAGAGAAGCTAAGTCACGGTCCAACAAAATAAATATCAGAAAACTGGTACTGGAAAGGTGGCAAGTGTAGTTAAGGAAAGCAGAGTAAACAAATGGAAAGAAAAATGGGAATGGGAGTAAGACAGCCTCTTTAGTAAATGGTGATGGCAAAACTGGTTAATCACTTGTAGAAAACTAAAGCTAGATCCTTATATATCATCCTGCACCAGAATCAACTCCAAATGGATCAAAGACCTTGGAGTCAGAGCATACACCTTAAAAACATTACAGGAAGGAATAGAAATAACCTAGGTCTCCATGGCACAGGTTGAAATTTTCTTAACAGCTACCCAGAAACACAACAAATGAAAGAAAGGTTGGATAAATGGGATTACATGAAGCTGCAGAGCTTCTGCATGGCAAAGGACATAGCTAGCAAGATCAATAGAAAGCCTACGTATTGAGAGAAGATCTTGACTAGCCATACAACGGACAAGGGTCTCATATCTAAAATATACTTGGAACTCAAAAATTAAA
>NW_012276804.1:0-1445 GCF_000151885.1 Dipodomys ordii
GGTCGTGGGGCTTGAACTCTGGGCCTGGGCGCTGTCCCTCAGCTCTTCAGCTCAAGGCGAGCGCTCTACCACTTGAGCTACAGCGCCACTTCCTGACCAAAAAAATTTTGTGCTACTTCTTGGAGCTTGAAATCAGGGCCTGCATGCTGTCCCTGGGCTATTTGATGTTGTTGTTCAAGGATAGCACTCTACCACTTGAGCCAAAGTTCTCTGTTTCTGTCTTTTTGTTTTTGTTTATTTAATATTTTTTTGCCAGTCCTGGGGCTTGAACTCAGAGCCTGTACTGAACTTTTTTTTTTCTGCTCAAGGCTAGTATTCTACTACTTGAGCCACAGCGCCATTTCTTTCTTTTTTTCTTTTTGCTTATGTGGTGCTGAGGAATCGAACCCAGGGCCTCATGCATGCAAGGCAAGCAGCGCTCTACTACTGAGCCACCTTCCCAGCCCTCCAGGCTAGTCTTGAACCATCCTCAAATCTCAGAACCTTTATTTGCTGGGATTACAGGTGTGAGCCAACCAATTCCAGTTTGGAATTAGGGTTTTTTGTTTTGTTTTGCAGCCTGGACTATATAGTGAGACCTTGTCTCACAAAAAAAATGAAATAAAAAATCCAGTTATTCAGTTGCATTATTATCAAGTCCTCTAAGGATATATGTGACTGTAAGCTACTATAGTGAACAGAATGGAGAACTTAAAAAAATCTTTGTGGGGGTGGGGGACAGGGAGGGATGGTAAGGGATGGGAAGGGGAAACAAAGGAGGAGGCAACAATGCTTGATAAGAAATGTACTCATTATCTTGCCCATGTAATTGTAACCCCTCTGTACAGAATTTTCACAATAAAAATACAAAAAAATTACCTTTTTGTGGTAAATATATGTAACATAAAATTTACCATTTTAGCCATTTCAAGTGTGTGATTCAGTGGCCTGAAATACATCCATGATGTTATATGATCATCTTTCTTTTTTTATTAGTATTGGGAATTTGAACTCAGGACCTCATATTTCCTAGGCAAGTCCTCTCTGAGTCATTCTACTCCAAGCCCTTTTTTTTCCTTGTAATTATTTCTCAGGTAAGGTCCTGCTTTTTGCCAGCCTTTTTTGTTGTTGGTGGTGTTCTTGGGGCTTGAACTCAGGGCCTGGGTTCTGTCCCTGAGCTTTTCTGCTCAAGGTTAGTGGTCTACCACTTTGAACCACAGCATGACTTCCACTTTTCTGGTGGTTAGTTGGAGACAAGTCTCACAGAGTTTCCTGGGCTGGCTTTGAACAGTGGTCCTCAGATCTTAGTCTTCTGAGTAGCTAGGCATGAGCCACCAGCGCCTGACCATTGATGTCTTATAAAAATATTTCTCACGGGGCTAGGAAGGTGGCTTGGTGGTAGAGCGCTTGCCTTGAGCTGAAGAGCTGAGGGACAGCACCCAGGTCCAGAGTTCAGGCCCCACGAC
>NW_012276805.1:0-3682 GCF_000151885.1 Dipodomys ordii
CGGTTGTGGGGCCTGAACTCTGGGCCTGGGCACTGTCCCTCAGCTCTTCAGCTCAAGGCTAGCACTCTACCACTTGAGCCACAGTGCCACTTCTGTTTTTTTTTTGTTGTTGTTGTTTTTTGCTTATGTGGTGCTGAGGAATCGAACCCAGGGCCTCATGTATACAAGGCAAGTACTCTATCACTGAGCCACCTTCCTAACCCCTCCTTTTATTTTTTTTATCAGTGGTGTGGATTGAACTCAGAGCCTGGGCACTGTCCTCAGGGTGTTTTTGCTCAAGGTTAGGGCTCTACCACTTTGAATTGTAAGGTCAAACTGGAGTGCCAACATGGCGTGGTGCCAGCCAGAACCATGAATAAACCTACCCCTTACTGAATACCATGTGCGTGGTGTGGTTCTGACTCAGCCACCTCCTTTTAAAAACCACAGCTCCACTCACAGTTCTGGGGGTGAATGATTAGAGATAAGAATCTCACTGACTTTGCTGACCAGGTTGGCTTTGAACCATGATCCTCAGATCTCAGCCTCCTGATTAGCTAGGATTACAGGCATGAGCTGCCTCCTTCTCCTCTCTCTTTTATGGTGCCAGTCCTGGGACTTGAACTCAGGGCCTGGGCACTGTCTCTGAGCTTTTTGTGTGCAAGGCTAGTACTCTACTACTTGAGCCACAGCTTTACTTCTGTTTTTTTGGTGGTTAACTGGAGGTAAGACTCTCACAGACTTCTCTGCCAGGACTGGCTTTGAACCGTGATACTCAGATCTCAGCCTCCCAAGTAGCTAAAATTATAGTTGTGAGCCACTGGTTCTCAGCTTGTGCCTCCCTTTTTAAACTAGACAGCTCAAGAAAAATCTAAGAAACAATGAACACATGAGGAAATTCTTCAAGTTGCAAGTTATGAATTTGAACACCAAGTTATATTCTGATGGTATGATATGACCTCAGTTCCCCATCTGGAGTTGGGATTTGGGGGTGATACATTGTACATGTACTGATTTCTCTGTATAGTCACTGGATTTCTCAGAACACTTGAATAGAAAAATAGTAGTACTGGGGCTGGGAAGGTGGCTTAGTGGTAGAGCGCTTGCCTTGCATGCATGAGGCCCTGGGTTCGATTCCTTAGCACCACATAAGCAAAAAGAAAAAAGCCGGAAGTGGTGCTGTGGCTCAAGTGGTAGAGCGCTCGCCTTGAGCTGAAGAGCTGAGGGACAGCGCCCAGGCCCAGAGTTCAAGTCCCATGACTGGCCCCCTCCCAAAAAAGAAAAAAAATAGTATCTTTTCAAGCTAGTACAAATGGATGGATCATGGTGAAATGGGGAGGTTGACCAGTTGTTAAAGTTTCTTCCCCAAACCTCTTTGTATGAATTACTTTCACTACTGAAGCCCCCAAATCTTGGCAGTAAGAAGTTAAGTTAAGCCAGGTACTGGTGGCTCATGTTTGTAATTCTAGCTATTCAGGAGGCTGAGATCTGAGGATAGCAGTTCAAAGCCAGCTCAGGCAGAAAGGTCCCATGAGACTTATCTCCAATTGACCACCAGAAAACCAGAAATGGAGCTGTGGCTCAAATGGTAGAGCATTATTAGCTTTCAGCACAATGTCTCAGGGACAGCAGCCAGGCCCTGAGTTCAAGCCTGGGACCAGTACACACACACACACACACACACACACACACACACAATGATACCTGCTAAATCATTTCCAAGTTTTATGCCATTAAGTACAGTATTTCATCAAAAATTTAGTATGAAAAAATATGAGGAGCTGGGCGCTGGTGGCTCACGCCTGTAATCCTAGCTACTCAGGAGGCTGAGATCTGAGGATCGTGGTTCAAAGCCAGCCCGGGCAGGAGAGACCAATAAACCACCAGAAAACCGGAAGTGGCGCAGTAGCTCAAGTGGTAGAGCGCTCGCCTTGAGCTGAAGAGCTGAGGGACGGCGCCCAAGCCCAGAGTTCAAGCCCCAAGGCCGACAAAAAAAAAAGAAAGAAAAAGAAAAAACATGAGGAGCAGGATGCCAGTTGCCGGCTCATACTTATAATCCTAGCTACTCAGGAGGCTGAGATCTGAGGATTGCTGTTTGAAACCAGCCCAGGCAGAAAAGTCTGTAATACTCTTATCTACAATTAACCATCTGAAAAGTGGATGAGGAGGTGTAAGCTGAAAGTGGTAGATTGCTAGCCTTGAGCAAAAAAGCTCAGGGACAGCGCCCCTGAGTTCAAGCTCCATGACTGAGAAAAACAAAAACAAACAAAAAAATGAAAAAAACATGGAGACTTGACCAGAAGTCAGTCAAACTAAAATGTGAGATTTGTTCCATACACTGTGTTAATCTGTCAAATGTTAGAAGTGTAGTTACTAAATGTGGTGATGTTAATAGCCAGCCAAATTAATTTGAGAATTAATTTGTTGAAAGTTGACAGGCTTAAAATTTACAACTTTTAGGTATTCTTGGCATGGTAACTGGAGTTTAAAAAATATGCAGTGTGCATGCAAGAGTTAATAAAATAGAGAAATTAGTTTGGGAATGGGGAGTTTGAATTGTAAATGGAATAGTTGAAATTGCAGAAAAATAAGCAAGTAACCACCAACATGAGGCTAAAATGGACACTTTGTTTTGGAACCAAAATATAAAATGAGTTTCTTAATTTCCATATTGAAATATCTGATAGAGAAGTAAAAGCCAAGTAAATGTAGGACTTCTCCCCTCCTAGCAGATTTTAAGGATGTTATAAAATTACTACTAAAAGAAGAGTCAGACACCAGTGGGTCACACCTGTAATCCTAGCAATTTAGGAGGTTGAAGTCTGAGGATCATGGTTCAAAGCCAGCCAGGGAAGGAAAAGTCCACGAGACTCTTATCTCCAATTAAGCAACCCCCCAAAAAATAAAAAACAAAAACAAAAACAAAAAACACAACAAAATCTGGGTCTAGAGCTATAACTCAAGTGTTAGAGCATTAATTAGCCTGAGCACAATTGCTGAGGGACAAGTGCCTAGGCCCTGAGTTCAAGCTCCAAGATTGGCAAACAACAACAAGAACTGAGAATGGAGTTGAAAATTCCCAAGGCACTGAGTTTAAGCCCTAAGACCAACAAAAAATTAATAGAAAAAAAGAAAGAAGGGCCTTTTGAAGCTTAATGAAATGGGGTTATTAGTTGATTGGGATAATAAAGGCTTCAACTAATATAGCATATGAAAATTGATGATTACTTTTGATAAGTGATGCAGTTCTTTTAATTTCTAGCTCTTTGATTATCTTCAGGTATTAAATTTTAGAACAGAATTTGCATTGAGGAAAAAAATAAGGTTATATAATATATTAAATATACCTATATAGAGATATTAAATATACCTATACAGTCTTAGCATATACCTATAGTAACTAATAAAAGATAGTACAGACAAATAATGATAACAAACAATATAATATCAGAATAACGTGTATTTTTCTAACTGAAAAAAAGTTGATTCAAACACACAAATGAAGAAAATAAATTTGATTTCAGGTCAAACTAGAGCCTAAAGAAGTATGGTTGGTTTAAAGGTGTAGATTTTTTTTTTTAATTTTTGGGTCCAGTCGTGGGGCCTGAACTCTGGGCCTGGGCGCTGTTCCTCAGCTCTTCAGCTCAAGGCTAGCGCTCTACCACTTGAGCCACAGCACCACTTCCGGCTTTTTTCTTTTTGC
>NW_012276806.1:0-1693 GCF_000151885.1 Dipodomys ordii
GGGGGGAGGAAATGGGAATGGATAGGAAGAGGAAAAAAGGAGGAGGAAACAATGCTTGGTAAGAAATGTACTCATTACCTTGCCCATGTAACTGTAACTCCTCTGTATGGTATTTTCACAATAAAAATAAAAAAAAAGAACTTTCTAATTTCTTCAGGTGTTATTCAGTAGTGTGCTGTTCACCCTCCATGTATTTGAGTAATTCTGCTGTGGTCAGACAGGGTGAAAGGGATTATGTAAATTCTCCTGTATTTCCTTAGGTTCTTTGTGTCAACTATGATATCCAATGTGATCTATTTTGGAGAATGTTCCATGGGCTGCTGAGAAGAATGTGTATTGGGTTATTGTTGAGTGAAAAACTCTGTAGATGTCTACTAAGTCCATTTGGTTATGTTATTTAATTCAGAGACGTCTTTGCTTATTTTTTGTTTGGTTGACCTGTTCTTTGTGAGAGTGAGGTGTTAAAATCTCCCACTATTAATGTGTTTGGGTTTTGTTCTGTAAGTCCAAGAACATTTGTTTAATCTATTTAGGTACTCTACTGTTTGGTTCATAGATATTGACCCGTGATTTCCTCTTCATGGATCATTCCCTTTATTAATATGTAATGACCTTCCTTGTCTTTTGGTATTGATTTTAATAAGAAGTCCATTTTACCTGATATCAAAATGGCTACTCCAGCCTTCTTACAAGGTGCATTTGCATGGAAGATCTTTTTCCATCACTTCACTCGGATTTTCTTTTTATCGTTGGCTGTGCCACTCTCCTACTCTTACAAGTCCAAGCCTCATCCTCTACCACACAATTGCTGAATCCTACTCACCAAAAAAAGCTAGGCTGTCTTGACAAGCCACCTACTGTATGAAGGTAAGTTCTCCATGAAGAAGATGAAGGTAAGTTCTCCATGAAGAAGGGCTGAGATCTGAGGATCATGGTTCAAAGCTAGCCCAGGCAGGACAGTCAATAGAGACTCTTATCTCCAATAAACCACCAGAAAACCGGAAGTGGCGCTGTGACTCAAGTGGTAGAGTGCTAGCCTTGAGCTGAAGAGCTGAGGGACCGCACCCAGGCTCAGAGTTTAAGCCCTATGACTGACGAAAACAAACAAGCAAACAAAACAATAAAATTGGCAACACTTGCAATGTCATGTTTTCAACCACAATTGTGTTTTTTTCTATTTTTGCTGTTTCTGGGGTTTGAACTCAGGGCCTGGACACTGCCTCTGAGCTTTTTTTTTTTGTGCTCAAAGCTAGAGGTCTGCTATTTGAGCCTCAGCTACACTCATGACTTTTTGGTGGTAAATTGGAGGTAAGAGTCTCATGAACTTTCCTGCCCAGGCTAGTTTCAAACCACAATCTTTAGATCTCAGCTTCTTGAATAGCTAACCAGTGTTGACCCATAACTGTGGTTTTTGTATTTTAAAGTTTTCCAAAATGTAATCCGAATGCTACTGGAGGTTGCTGAAACCCTTTTAGGAGATCTATTAGGTCAAAAGTATTTTAAAATAAATACCAAGATTAATAGTTCCCTTTTCCACTGTGTTCACATTTGTACCAATGCTACAAAAAGCAGTGGTTAACCAGGCGCCGGTGGCTTATGCCTGTAATACAAGCTCCGAAGGCACTGAGATCTGAGGATCATAGTTCAAAGCCAGCCCAGACAGGAAACTCCATGAGACTCTTTTTTTTTTTTT
>NW_012276807.1:0-1405 GCF_000151885.1 Dipodomys ordii
AGCAATCCCACTTTTGGGCATTTACCCAAATGATCACAAATAAGACCATACTAAAGCTACCAGCACAACTATTTTACTGCAGCATTATTTACCATAGCTAAGATATGGAACCAACCCAGATGCCCCTCAGCAGATGAATGGATCAAGATATATAATGGAATTCTAAGCCTCCATCAGAAAGAATGGCATTGCCCCATTTGTTAGGAAATGGAAAGACTTGGAAAAAATTTTATTAAGTGAAGTAAGCCAGGCCCAAAGAAACATAGGTCCCATGGTTTCCCTTATTTGCAATAACTAGTATATGTCTGAGACAAGCAGAAAATATGACCATATAAGATGATGTTAAGTGAAATGAATCCCAAGATAGGGACACAAGTGGTTTTTTCTTTCTTGATATTGTTTCTGACATATTTATAATTTACCATGTTATTTTTTTGTTGCTTTGTATGTTCCTCCCCCACGGAACAAAATACTTAAATAGCAATACAGGTTGCCCCATTGTAACAATGAGATGTACAAGACACAATGTTGAAAAACAAACTTTACAATTTGGGGGATAGAAGGGTAGTTGTGGAGGTGAGAGGGAAGGGATGGTAGGGGAAAAACAAAGGAGGTGGCATCAATGCTTGATAGGAAATGTACTCATTACCTTGCTCATGTAACTGTAACTCCTCTGTACAGTATTTTTACAATAAAAAACACATTAAAATTTTTTTAAAATCAGGTTTGTATTGCTAAGCATAATGGTAGAACCCTAAATCTCAGCATTTTCAGAAAACAGAAGCAGGGGATGGAGGGTACAAGCCTAGCCTGGGCTATAATGAGTGCTGCCATCGGAGATATGTAGTGAGACTCTGTCTCAAAAAAAAGAAAAACAAAGAAAGAAAAAGCTAAAAAAAAAAGAAAGAAAGAAAGAAAAGAAAAAGCTGCTTTGGGAACAGCACGTGGGACTAAGAGTATCAAGACAACTTGGCTTAGCTTAGCTACAAGAATGTTCCCTACTAGTACACACACAGATTGTACAGATTATGGAGCCCAACCCCAGACAAAAAGAAAACTAAAACTGAAATACAAGAACAGCCTTAACCACATTTTTTTTTTTTTTTGCCAGTCGTGGGGCCTGAACTCTGGGCCTGGGTGCTGTCACTCAGCTCTTCAGCTCAAGGCTAGCACTCTACCACTTGAGCCACAGCGCCACTTCCAGCTTTTTCTGCTTATGTGGTGCTGGGGAATCAAACCCAGGGCCTCATGCATGCAAGGCTACTTCCCAGTCCCTCAACAACAAATCTTTTAACATTTAATTCAAATAACAGGGGCTGAGAAGGTGGCTCAGTGGTAGAGTGCTTGCCTTGCATGCATGAGGCCCTGGGTTCCATTCCTCAGCACCACATAAGCAAAAAGAAAA
>NW_012276808.1:0-2019 GCF_000151885.1 Dipodomys ordii
TTTACTTTGCCTCAGTTTCTTTAAAAGAAAGGTGAATTCTGAAGGAAAAAAGAAACTTGAAAGGCTCTTCCTTCATAGACCTGAAACTGTAGTTATATTCAGCACATGACTGGTCAAGTAAATTATGACAGTAATGGAGTGGGTTAAAAATATATTAAAAACTAATAAAATATAAAAAAATATAAAATATAAAAAATAATAAAATAAAAATAATAAAAATATATTTAAGATAATATATGTACATATGAAATGCTACAAAAAGTAATAATCTGTCTTATACAGAAGAAAGATGTACCAATAGGTAATTATATATTAGAAACTACATATAGCACTAGAGATTTGTTTAGAATGCTACCAAGTCCATTCTGTCTGAGTATGTTTATGTGGTTTCTTTCTTTTTTATATTATATTTTATTGTAAAGATGCTGTACAGAGGGATTACGGTTACGAGCAAGGTAATGAGTACATTTCTTGTTGAACATTGTTACCCCCTCTTTTGTTTTTCTCCTACTATCCCTTCTCTCCACTTTTTCTTTTAATAGAGCAATAGGGAGATGCTCTAGAAGGAGGTGATACAAAGCAGGGATGTAAGGAATAAATGATAGGACGTGTAAGAGTTTGCAAAAGAAGGGGAAATATTATAACCCCAAACTCAATGTGAGTGAAGGTGTAAGGATAAGCTCCCACATACATGAACGAAACCATATAAGCAGCTCATTGTTTTTGGAAGTGAATGAGCTAGGCAGCCAGCTTTGCTTTACCAAGAAATTTAAACCTTCCAATTGGTTTTGTAATGCATTCTAATTCCAAGAGATTTCTAGGCAGATAATAAGGAGGATTGACATGACCTCTGTTGCTCAGGCTAAACATTTCAGAATGCATGCTCTACTAAAATTGATATGAGCACAGCAACAGTTTCATAGTTTTTGCCTTTACAAATAATTGCATCTCAATCAAAAATTTCAACTGTCTAGACATACAAGAAACAGATAAAAATTGTAGTTCTGGTTTATTTATTTCATTTGTGAAAGCTGTAGCAAAGATTTATTTTAGTATTTCAAGGTTAAAGTAGGGAGGAAGAGACACATTTCCCACTCCCCATTTGCAAGAAGTGGGAGTTAAAGACTCAAAATGGCAGTTGTTACCGTCTGCCTTTATTCTTTCTGTGCTGGGGGAAATACAGGGTCATGATGTCTTGCAGTTTCAGTCATTAGACAATGGTTTTGAGTGGCCATGATGGCTATTACTTAGTGTTTTAAAATTTGCAGGAACCTCTGGACATACCCACAACAGAGGGAAACAGAGGGAACTTTAGTGCTTCCTTTTCTCAGATGAACTTCTCATCTTCACCTTCCTGTCCATTTACAGAGTTGAAAAGTGTTTGCCATGTCAAAGGAGGGGCAGTTATAGATAGTTAGCACTTTTTATTTCTCCCATTCCTTGTAATTTAGCGTTTAAATGGAGTGAAGCTTACATGCTTTGTAAGTTTCTTTCTGGTTCTAACTTCTGAATCCTTTTTATATTTATTTTTTCTTTATTTTCTTCTATTTTAATATATATTTTTATTATAAAAATACTGTACAGAGGGGTTACAGTTACATGAGTAAGGTAATGAGTACATTTCCTATTGAGCATCGTTACTCCCTCCTTTGTTTTTCCCCTACCATCCCTTCCTTTTTGATATTTATTAAAAAATAATATAATTTTCCCATCTCCTTACCTATTTCTGTTGCTTCATTTCCACACTAAAGGACTTTGGTTGATTTAATTTTAAAAGGAATGTAGGTAGCAGGGTTTATCTTCAATAGCTGCTTTCCTGCTGAGCAGGAAAAAGTCCCCTATCTAATTTAGGAGGTGACATTGGGAAATATATAGTCTGCGGGAAATTTAGTTGACAGGCTGTCACAGGCAGAAATGAGAAGATGATCAGGTGTAGTTAGTTGTGTTAAACACAAAGATAATTCATTGAAATTTAAGAACGAATATTAAACTGGGTGGTGTCTTTTTTTTGGGGGGGGG
>NW_012276809.1:0-2133 GCF_000151885.1 Dipodomys ordii
ATATATATATACACACACACATATATATACACACATATATATACACACACATATATATGCACACATACGTATAGTAAGTTTAATAAAGATATTTTAAATATCCAATGTCATAGTTTAGATTTAGAATATTTCCTAAATTTTTGTGTGATGAAGGTTTGGTATTGAACTGGTGGCATTATTAGCAAGTAGTGAAAACTTCAGGAGGTGGAGCCTAGTTGATCACGGATCACTGGGGGAGGGGGGGAAGGGAGGAAGGTAGCATGCCTTTCAAGGTATATGGATCCCTGTTCCCTTTCTCTCTCTTCGTTCTTTGGCTGATTAGGTGAGCAGCCTCTCCATAACATATTGCCACCATCATGAATTCTGTCTGATCCTAGGCCAAAAGGAATTAAACCAACTGACCTCGGACTGAAATCTCTCAAACAGTGAACCAAAATAAATCTCTCCTCCTTGAAGTGATTTTCCCAGGCACTTTGTCACAGTGACAGAAAGCTGACTAACAGAAAATTGGTATCAAGAAGTAGAGCTGTTGCTGTGACTGTACCTCATCATGCAGCTCAAAAACTGTTGGGATTAGTTGGTTAGAAAATTTTGGCAAAGTCTGGAGAAGCTTAGTAGAAAAAGATTGCAATGTTGTCAACAGAGTGTAATGAACACTCCTGGTGTGAGTTCCCGATACCAGAATACTAGTAGGAATACAGAGAATGACCTATGTTTATGAGGTTTTAGAGAGTCTGAGACAAGGGCTATATAGGCCACAATCAGCAAAGCCATGGGTAAAAGTTGCTCAAATCATTCTCAACTCTCATCATATCATCACATGCCCCAGATGTTGGTCCTGCAGTTCCAGGGTTTAGCATTTGCCCTGCTGAGATTTATTCTTGCTTTCCTTAGTATTTTATTCCTTCTTTCTAGAAAGGGAATGCTACCATGTGCTATTATATTTTGCAACTGTGCAACTTGGACTTTATGTTCATTTCTTTTTGTTTATTTTTTATATATAAGTTTTACAGGGGTCTCACAGATAAGAATTTGCCCTACCAGCCTTAGAGGAAACTTCAGGTTTTGACATTTTTACAGTGTTGTAACTCTGACAAGGCCATGAAGCTTCTTAGAAATGGACTGATACACTTTGCTTTGTGACATAGACCGGACCCTTTGTGGGCCAGGGTGGGCTGCTGTTTTCAAGTGACCTGTAAAGGCTGCTGTATTGAACACTTGGCCGTCGGCTTCTGGTGCTATTCAGAAATTTTATGAGGTAGGGCTTTCTTTCCCTTTCTCTTTTTGTTTCCTGGCCACAATGATATTCCTGCCTCCATCCTATGATTCCTGCCATGATGTTCCGTCTGCCTCTCCATGACCCAACAAAAACAAAACAAGACAAAAAACAAACAGAATCAAGTGACTCTGGAATGACAACTCTCAAACTGTAACCCAAAATAATCCTTCTGTCTTTAAGCTGATTTTTCTCAGGTAGGCATTTTGTCACAGTCAACAGAAGCTATCACAACAAGCAAACACTTACAAATAGGACTATATAAAACTCTCCAAAGCAATTTCTTAAACAGAAAAACCTTACCAGTATTTTCTTCCAAATTAGGGAGCAGAAAAGTTCAAGGGGATGATAAGAAATGTACTCACCATCTTGCCCATGTAATTGTAACCCCTCTGTACAGTATTTTCACAATAAAAAAAGAAAAGTTCAAGGGAAATTAAGTTACATGATCATTTCACAGGGCCAGTTTATGTCTTAGGTCCTACGTGGAAGTAAATATATGGAGAGCCCTCACTTAATTGTGTTGCCTATTGAGTGAACCTATAGAAAGCCATATAGTTCCTCTGGACAATTTGTTCACCTTTGCAATAAAGAAGTTGTGACAAAAATGACTTTCAAGTTACTCCTTAAGATCATACCCTTCTGCTGGGTGCGAATGGCTCACACCTGTCATCCTAGCTACTCAGGAGGCTGAGATTTGAGGATCACAGTTCAAAGCCTGCCTGGGCAGGAAAGTCCATGAGACTCTTTTCCCCAATAAGCCACCAGAAAACCAGAAGTGGTGCTGTGGCTCAAGTGGTAGAGTGCTAGCCTTGAGCTGAAGAGCTGAGGGACAGCACCCAGGCCCAGAGTTCAAG
>NW_012276810.1:0-2448 GCF_000151885.1 Dipodomys ordii
ATATAAATACATATATATATATGTATATATATATATATGTATGTATATATGAGACACAGGGTACCCAAATCTAAAACAGTGACAACAAGGAATAAACCAAAAGGGGGGGGGACCAAGGAAAAAAAGAAAGAACTCCACACAGTGCATTAAGACAAAACAAAAAACTCTCTTGTTTCCATATTTAGGAGTTCATTTTGATTAGCCTCATTTTGTATGGTCATATGTATATAGCTATTGAGCTATTGTGATCCTCTATTAGGACTATTCTAGATGTATACTAATTATTACAAATGAGGGAAACCATGGAGCCCATGTTTCTCTGGCTTACTTCACTTAATAGGATTTTTTCCAAGTCTTTCCATTTTCTTA
The DNA here is from genome assembly GCF_000151885.1 of Dipodomys ordii. Lineage (NCBI taxonomy): Eukaryota > Metazoa > Chordata > Mammalia > Rodentia > Heteromyidae > Dipodomys > Dipodomys ordii. The sequence continues at coordinate 370 of NW_012276810.1, forward strand.
TGAATGGGGTGATGTCATTCTTTCTGATGGAAGCATAGAATTCCATTGTGTATATATACCACATTTTCTTGATCCATTCATCTACTGAGGGGCATCTGGGTTGGGTTTGGGATTTCTTAAATCACTGACTATCTACATACACCATTCATTTAAGCTTGCTGAGACTGGCCTGGGAAGGGAGGAAGCGGAGGAAGGATGGAGGGGTTGACTCTGGTCACGAGGCACTGTAATGCACAAACAGAAATATTAAAATGAAGCCTCCCTGTATAACTAACTGGTATTGGTACAGAAAGAAATATTTATTGCACTCCAATATGATGAGCAGTATTCTAGTTGCTGGGGGAGGGATGAGGTCTTAAGTGTCCAGTTCCTTATTCTTACAAAGATAACACTGAGGTGAGATTCCATGATATTTGGGATATTATAGACTTTCCAGCATGAGCTATTATAGCTCATTTGCATTACTATCCACTGTTACCTATGAATTCCAAGCACTTTTCTTGTACTTGTGGCTCAAATCAGGTAACATCCAATTCAACAGCTACTTTAAGTTTCTCTACAATTAGCTGACCATAAGGTTCCCTTTGAAATCTATTTGATTTACCTATCAAAATATACCCTCTGCATTATTTCTATAAGAAGAAATATGTTATTATTTTGTTGCTGCCTTTAAGTTAATAGGTTTTATTATGTTAAAGACCAAGCTTTCTTTCAAATCTCACAACAGATTGGGACATTTTTTTTCAAGAGCAATCTCATTCACATGTTTTGATTTATCAAAGCATTTTATGTTTACCTAAAAAATCCTTTCTGTTCCCTAGAGAAGTCCATAATGTACGCAGTACAAATTGAACATCAGAAATATAATGTAGTCAAATGACAGAATAAAATTCAGGAAAAACTGCTGAAGCTTTGCTCTTTAACAGAAAAATCTGTTTCCATGGTACATGGTGTGTATGTATTATGGAAATATCTGAAAGATACGCAGCACCCATGCACAAAAATATTGTTTATGAATAAATATATAATGCAGTTTATTGAAAAAGGCTTCCATTTAAAGTAATAGTGCATGAAATGAAGCATTGTGTGGCACATTGTGAAGAGGGCTAGATTGCCAGCCTGAAGAATCAGGATCTAATCATGGATGGTACTTAAACAAATTATACAATATAAATATTTGTGTAACGTTTTATGGCTGACCAAGCGCTTTTACAATAGCTCGCAAGTATTGAGCACTTACTTGGTTCCAGACACCTGTCTGAGGTGAGTGAGCTCCTCCCTCAGAGGGGGTGAGGAGAACAGGCTGGTCTACTCTTCGCTCACCTCAGCGATACTAACCAGAGCTCTGTCTCCTTCCGGTGCGTGGACCCCTTTTTCCAGGCTCAGTTCCAGTGCTCGGTGCTGATGAAGTGGAGGAATTGTAACATGCAATAACAACCTTACTTCAGTGTCTCATGAGGCTAACCAGCAGACTTACAACTCCCCCATGATTCATAGGTGTGTTTCAGTTGCTATATTACCCAGACACCCCAAATCACTTATTATGTTGCCTCCTTGGACTTCGCCCCCAAGCCAACAGGAAGGTCTCCAGTACATTTCTTATCAAGCATTGTAGCCTCCTCCTTTGTTTCCCCTTCCCATTCCTTCCCATCTCCCACCTCCCCCCACCCTATCCTCCCCTCCCACCAAAGTTGTGAAGTTCGTTTTTGACATAACAACTTGTACATCTCATTGTTGTAATGGGTCCACCTGTATCCTAGTTAAACGATTTGTTTTTGCCCTTCCCTTCCAAAAAATTATATCAACATCAAATACAGTGAAAGCAAGGGTTATACCATGGAGGAGGGACATACAAAGCAACAAAGAAATCATCTTATAAATATGTTAGAAACAATCGCCTGAAAGAAAAAAAAAACATTTAGATACTTATCTTGGGGTTCATTCCCCTAACATCATCTTATCTGACCTTTTCTGCTTGAATCAGACATATACTAGTTATTGCAAATAAGGGAAACCATGGGACCTATGTTTCTTTGGGCCTGGCTTACTTCACTTAATATAATTTTCCCAAGCCTTTCC
>NW_012276811.1:0-1710 GCF_000151885.1 Dipodomys ordii
CCAAAGAAACATAGGTCCCATGGTTTCCCTTATTTGCAATATCTAGTATATGTATGAGTCAAGCAGAAAAGGTCAGATAAGGTGATGTTAGGAAAATGAACCCTAAGATATGTATTTAAATGTTTTTTTCTCTTTCATGCATTTGTTTCTAAAACATTTATAAGATTATTTCTTAGTTGCTTTGTATATCCCTCCCCCACAGTATAACCCCTGCTTTCACTGTATTTGATGTCGGCATAATTTGTGGAGGGAAAAGGGAAAAATAAATCATTTAAATAAGGAAAAAAAACGATAACATCTTCCTAGCCTGGATGCAACACCCTGTTCTCTTTGCGTTGTCATCCGTGGCTGCTCATGTGGATTGTGGAGGGTCGTGTGCAAAGGGTCAGAGGCAGGGCTGGGCTTGCCCCGGCAGGTGGGCAGCTCACATCCACATCTGGCTGGCTGGCTGGCCTCTCTTGGCCAGCCTGACTGCAAATACATATGGCACTGTGGGCTTTCTGCTTCTTCCAGCCCAGCTCCATGAGCACTGGCATGGTGTGTGGCTGGCACACCTGCCCTGCGTGAGGGATGGTGGCGGCGGGAATGGCTTACAGCTCTCTCATTGCCCGTACACATGACGCATTTGGTGTAACTTCAACTTCTAACTTATTAGAGCTGCAGGAAGTCATGTTTTTACATGCCACAAAGATTAGCATGGATGTTCTATGGCTTACTGTGATTTTTAAATCCAATTGGCTGTTTAAATCCAAGGTGAGCACTCTCCAGTTAGGGTTTCTCACCTCACCGTATTTATTATACATCTCAGTGGAGGTCGCTGCTGGAACTGCCCAGGCCCTTCCAAACTGAGACAATCAACCCCCACCTCTGTCATCCCCCCCCTCCATGGCTTCCTTCCCTGTCAATCAGATCTCCCGATTCATCTCATGCTCAGGCATCAGCTGATTATCCATACACAGCCACCTTTGGACACTCAGACTGAAGACTGCCTGGGCCCCTGGACAGAAGCTCACTTCTTGTTCTAGAGATTTCTCAGGGCCCCTGCAGGGCAGGTCAATCTCTTTTTCTGGGTCCTTTTTCTTTCTGTTCCAGCCCTGCCCCACCTCTTAGCTTTATGAAGGTATACATGAAACATACAACCGGTGTACATTTACAGAGCGCACTGTGATGATTTGAGAAGTGTATACACTATGAAATGATCAAGTCAAGAAAATTAGCTGATCACCTCGTGTTTGTATCCTAATTTTGTGAAAATTTCGTCTACTCTGTTAGCAGTTTTCATGAGCTGCATAGATTATTATTACCATGCTGTTAAATAGTGCGGCAGAACTTCCTCCCTGCCTGGCGAAGCCCTGCCTCTCAGGCCGGGCACACACTCTCCTCCTCCCCACTTCTCTACTTCCAAGAGACTCACACCATTTTAGAGTCCACATACAAGTCAGATACTGTGGCATCTGTCTTTCTGTACCTGACTTATTTCTGTTAACATTATGTCGCAAGCTAACTTGTGTTGACATAGATGGAAGGATCTCCTTTGTATTTTTTATGGTTGATTAGTATTTCATTGAGTAGAGACCACACTTTCTTTTTTTTTTTAATTTTATTTTATTTGTGCACATACTGTACAGAGGAGTTACAATTACATGGGCAGGATAATGCGTACATTTCTTACCAAGCATTGCAGCCTCCTCCTTTGTTTACCCTTCACAT
>NW_012276812.1:0-1336 GCF_000151885.1 Dipodomys ordii
TCGTGGGGCTTGAACTCTGGGCCTGGGCGCTGTCCCTCAGCTCTTCAGCTCAAGGCGAGCGCTCTACCACTTGAGCTACAGCGCCACTTCCTTTATTTTATTTTTTGTGCCAGTTCTGGAGCTTGAAGTTGGACACTGTCTCTTAGCTTTTTCACTGAAGCCTTGTGCTTTACCACTTGAGCCACAGTTGTACTTCTGGATTTTTTTTGGGGGGGGTCCAGTCGTGGGGCCTGAACTCTGGGCCTGGGCACTGTCCCTCAGCTCTTCAGCTCAAAGCTAGCGCTCTACCACTTGAACCACAGCGCCACTTCCGGCTTTTTTCTTTTTGCTTATGTGGTGCTGAGGAATCGAACCCAGGGCTTCATGCATGCAAGGCAAGCGCTCTACCACTGAGCCACCTTCCCAGCCCCTCTGCCATTCATTCTAATCAAGCATACCAAATGTAAACCTTTCTCCCCACTGGCGTGCTCACTGTGGCATATGGCTGAAGGGAATGACACTGCCTAGTGCTGCCTAGTGGTGGCTGAGCACGAACCTTTGCTTGGATCTGGCGGGTATCTGCTCCTTTCGCCTTGAGCTGCCTTCTTCTGTTAGTCTGGAACTGTTTGGGTTTATGGGTTGGAGATGGAGACAGAGAATGGGATCTGTAAGGTGGCTTTCTATGCACAAAAATTCCTGCAATACAGACAGAACAGTCACGTACTGATAGTGGAAATGTCACACTGGAAATCAAATAGTTGGTTCTTGGTAAATCCAAAGAGAATAATGAGTGAATGCACTCCCTGTGCTCTCCTAGCGTTTGTAGATTTAATCACACCATGTAAACAGAAAAAAACACTTAAAAGTGTTTACTAACTCAAAGAAATATTTAGGTTGTATAGCCAAGTTTGGACTGACCACAACAGGTAGAATGCTTGCTGCAAATAGATTCCTAAGGAAGGTACTCCTGGAGGTAGGAGTGGGGAGATGGAAGGAGAAAGGGAATTATCCCAGCTCTGAGTTTGCTATCTTTTGACTTATCTATATCCTGAGGAAGGGATGTAAGTACTTTATAAACACTTATAAAGCATCAGGTACAAGCAAATGTTAATGTGGTTAAGATTTTTTTTTGGTCCGTTGTGGGGCTTGAACTCTGTGCCTAGGCGCTGTCCTTGAGCTCTTCAGCTCAAAAGCTAGTGCTCTACCACTTGAGCCACAGCACCACTTCCAGTTTTCTGATGATTAATTGGTGATAAAAGTCTCACAGAGGGGCTGGGAAGGTGGCTCAGTGGTAGAGTGCTTGCTTTGCATGCTCGAGGCCCTGGGTTCGATTCCTCAGCACCACATAAGCAAAAAG
>NW_012276813.1:0-2239 GCF_000151885.1 Dipodomys ordii
TATATATATATATATATATATATATATATATATATATATGGATAAGACCATGGAGAAGCTATTCAGCTCAAAGAAGACCCTTCAGCCACTAGAGGGCGCTTTGATTTTATTTAAATGTATAGTACAGAGACATTAAAAATTGACACATTAACACTGCTAAGATCAGTGTACAACAAAAGCATTTGAAGAATCTTACTGCCTTATATCTACATATATATGTATATGTGTATATATACATATAGAGGATGTATATATGTACTTACACATATGTATGAAGAGACACACTACAAAATACACAAAGAAAATTTATGACACCACATGGAAAGAAGCCATTACTTCTCCTCTAACTGCTTCCTTTTAAACAACAGAAGTTGATATGGAGATTCTGTCTCCCACTGACTTCTGAGTAATTATTAATTGAGTGTAGGTCAGTCAGAAATACATCTGACATCATGTGTGTCTCCAGCGACATTTGTATGAGTTACGGGGAAACCACTGTGCATATGGAGGCAGTGTCCATGTCCTGAGTGATGTATTTCTTCTTGTCTCTGAATTGGGTGTATAATCACATCTCCATTGCAGCCAGTCATTTCTGTGGTTTTATAAACTCTTTCTCAATGGTAGCACTTTTCATACTAAATTTTGTCTTTCTACATCTTATTCAGAAAAAAATCACATTACAATTCTTAACAGTCAATAAAGCCTTGATAGTTTAACTATAAGATTACTGCTGAGGATATTTTTGAAATAATTGTATGCACTGCTCTGTGCATTTCATAAATAATTCCAGTGAACAGTGTCAGAGTGAAACCAAAGCTGAACACCTTCGAGTCCTTTAGGATACTTGACTTGTCCCCTTGGTAAGATATCAGATGCCCTGGCAAGGACCAGGGTAAAAAGTCCTGTGACAAAAATTCATTCCCCTGAATGCTTTCTATAAAGTTTCTTCTCTATTCTTTTAAACTGTGGCTGCTGCACATTCTGAAGTAAAAGGAAATGAGTACCAGTGGCTCACACCTATAATCCTAGCTCTGGAGGAGGTTGAAATCCAGAAGAACATGATTTGAAGACAGCCTGGGCCGAAAAGTCTCCAAAATAACCAGCAAAAAGCTAGTCTAGAGGCACAGCTCAAGAGCTAGGATCTCACCAGAGCAAATGCAAGGCTTGGAATTCAAACCTCTATATTGCCAAAAGAAGAAAAGCAAAAAGAAATTTTAAATCAGACTGAAGCCATAATCCCTAGAGAATAGCTTTATTCTCTAGCCACAGCTAGAGGATGCTTAGTGTTACATATAATTATGAAGGTTTGGGAGCCTATTGAGATCCTGAAAATTCTTAGATTCTACATCTGAGCTTCAAGGCTGAGTGTGAGTATCCCATGTCTGGAATCTCAGTGACACAGAAGGTAAATTCAAGAGGCTAGAAAGTTCATAGCCAGCCTGAGCTAAGTTAGGGAGACCCCATTTCAAAAACAAAATAAATGCCAATTTTCAGCAGGTAGAGATAGAATGATTATGGTTCAGAGCCGACACAGGCAGTGAAGACCTATCTCAAAAAACAGCATTGTGGTTCAGGTCTGTAATCACAGCTACTAAGGAGGCAGAGGTAGCAGTATCTGGCTTCTATCTGGCAGAGGTAGCGGTTTATGGCTTTTGGATCAAAGCATCAGAGGCTATCTGCACAGGATCTGGGGCATGACTTAAGTGGTACAGTGTTGCCTAGAATGCATGAGACCCCCCTGACTTCAATCCCCACTACCATAAATATAAATAAATAACATCAAATATAAAAACAAAAGATCTGGGAGTGCAGGTCTAGTGGTATCTTTTCCCTAGGAAGTATGAGATCCTGAGTTTATCACACAAATACAAACTGGGGTGGGTGGGGGAGGTTAAGAGAAAGGGTGCTAGAGAGAGAGAGGGAGGGGGAGATTCTGGGCTTTAAATCAATAGACAATATGGCAGAAAGAAGTAAGAAATGGAGGGTTAAGTATCTGGGGCTAACATAATTTAATCATCTTATTTCTGTTGTCACTAAAAATAATTTCAGGAACCTGAAGTAATTTTAGTAGAGCCATCAAAACCCACTTCTACTTAATCTATGACGTTTAGCGTTGAAAGTGCTGGTAGAATCAAGTCCCAAATTGATGATGCACAGTGAGGCCCCAAATGCAGGAAGTTCATTTAACCTTCCAGATCTGTTTTGTCTTTCTAAATTCCAAGTTGTATATTTATTTTTT
>NW_012276814.1:0-2850 GCF_000151885.1 Dipodomys ordii
AAGCTCAGGGACAGAGCCCGGGACCTGAGTTCAAGCCCCAGGACTAGCCACACACACACACACACACACACACACACACTGCTTTCAGCTGTCCAGAGAAGGGAGCAAACAGAAGCTATGGAACCATCAATGAGCTTCTTGTGCTTGCTCCCAGCCTCTGACTGGTCCACTTGCCTTTCTGCTCAAAACCCCAAGTGAGAGTATCAAGGTCACATAAGGAAAATAAATTTCCCAGCCCAGTGCTCTTTTCTTTGAAATCTACCAAATGAGAAGTCATTTCCTACAGTGTCAAGATTAAGTTCAACTCAACCATCTTCTAAATGTTGCATCAAATGTAATCGACTGTTCTTAAAGCAGGGAAACTCTAAGGTCAGCATTTCCCTCTCCTACAGGCTGGCCACACCACTCAGGGCAAAACATACACACGTGGCAAAAGCAGCCCCCAGCCTCCCTGTAGTCTGGACTAGACTCTGAAACGTTTCTGGAACATCTTTGTTCCTTATAAGAAGTGCCAGCCCCCTGACAGCAAGGCATTTAAGGCATTTGTGCCTTGCTGGGCTTATTTACCTCCACCGCCCCCCTTCCCACTGCATCAATGTGGGCTCCAGAACCTGTGTCCTCACCTAACTGTACCAGGTAGGGAAACTGAGGCAAAAGCAACAAGGATACAGCTGTGGCCACTGTGTGCACACCCCGTACCAGCAAATTTTCACTCCCATCAGCACTCAGGGCCACCTTGACTCCTCCCTGTATCCAAAGAAATGACTTCTCCTCCATCTTCACCTCTGCTTCCAGTCACCGCTCTGCTCACTCATTCCCACCATAAACTACCTCCTGCCTCCACCCAGAACTGCTGTCTGAACTCTCTCCCTGCTTCTCCTCTCTCAGGCACTCCTGAATATCCTGTCAGGTTCTGGTCCCACTTCCCTGTCAACATGGCTAAACAGCCAAGCCACCCACCATTCCTACCTGGCAACAGACAAACATCTCAGGAGCACTGTTTGGCTCTCTTCACTGAAATAACTCCTCCTCTTAGTTTCCAAGACCCAACCACTGATGTGCTCACTGCCTACTCCCCACTCTACCCTCCATCCACCAAAGTTCTGACCACTGGGAGCCCAAAGACTCAGCTTTAATCCCTTATCCTTCATCTACATTCATTTCTCTAGATCATTTCATCATCCTGATTTCAAATCATATATACCCATGAAACCCTCAAATGTTTATTCCTAGCAGGGAAAGGTTAGTTTTCTTAGCTTTAGATTTCCTAGATCCAACTCTCACTTGACAATCAACTGGGATGTATCATGAATATTTCAAATATAACAGGTGCAAAATTAATCCCCTAAGGGTTGGGATGTAGCTTGGTGGTAGAGCATTTGCTTGGCATGTGCGAGACTAACGGTTCAATTCCGAGCAACACACACACACACACACACACACACACACACCTTTTACTCCCCACCAACCTATTTTTTTTCCATGACCTTCTTTACCTAAAATAAATGGAAATTCTAAGCCAGGTCCTGGTGGCTCACATCTGTAATCCTAGCTACTCAGGAGGCTGAGATCTAAGGATCATGGTTCAATGTCAGTCCAGACAGCAAAGTTTTATCTCCAATTAACCAACAAAAAGCCAAAAGTGGATCTTTGGCTCAACTGTTAGAATACCAGCCTTGAGCAAAAAAGCTCAGGAACAGCATCCAAGCCCTGAGTTCAAGCCCAAGGCCTGGAACACACAATACACACACACACACACACACACACACACACACACAATCTATGATATCCTTCTTCCCATCTGAAGATATCCAAAGGTTTAACTTCTCCAAATGCTCCCCACAGTGTAAGCCCTGAAGAGAAAAATGGAAGCTCACATATCCTGAAAGATGAACCATGGGGCCTTAATCCCAGACATTGTGTCTTTGCCTCCTACCTGCTTTGTAAAAATCCCATGCCTCAAGCTAACACACACTGTGAAATCCTAAAGACATGACTTGCAGAAATTAGCCAGGTTTGGGATAATCCCTTTCTCCATAGTCATCCCAAAGTAATTAGCTTTTGCCACTGCTCCTCCTGGTTGACTCCTCCATGTCCCAAGTGTGCACACCTGATCAACTGTGAGCTACAGGGCCCAAAGCAGGGCCCAGGCCTCTCAGCATCCACACTTTCAGCTGAGTCCATCTGCAGAAAAGTTGTAAGAAATTCTAGTAATTTCTCTCTGTGAACACTGGTGCATTGGCCTTGCTTTCTTGGACTGTAACCTCTTTTCTTCTGTGTCTATGCTTCTCAAACTCTGCCATAAATTCAACTGTCTCCTGCTCCTCTCCAGATTTCTTCCTCTCTGCCTCTAATAAATTGCCTCTTATAGTTTTGTCTTGCTGCCTTGCTCTGAATTTACACCTTTGTCTCAAAAAAGCCGCCTCTAAAAATCTTCCATTATTCCTAGAATAAGAAGCACAGGCAATTTCTTCCTACGAGTGGGTTTCCTGCCTAATTTCTAGAAGAAATTTCTAGAACAATTATTTCCTTACCTGCTTCATTCCTAAATTGTGCACTGGCTCTGTCACATTAACAGTGAGGACCCTGGTCTTTCATGCTTTTGTTTCCCTAGATGATAAATTTATTTTAAAATGACAGGCCAGGTGGTGCACACCTGTAATCCCAGCTAACCTGAGAAGCAGAGAACAGGAGGATCACAGTCAAAGGCCAGCCTGGGCAAAGTTAGCTAGACCCCTATGTCTATCAACAAGCAAGATGTGGTGATTTCATGCTTGTGATCCCAGCTTCTCAAGGAGCATTGGTAGGAGGATTACACACACACACACACACACACACACACACACACAC
>NW_012276815.1:0-2730 GCF_000151885.1 Dipodomys ordii
TTCCCTTTTGGCCACATCCCCTCTAGCATCTGTTGTTATTAGATTTCTTGATTATTTATTGGGCAGTTTTTTCTTTGAGGATTTGTTGTTGGGGGATGTAATTTTTTGAGACCCTTGTCCATTGTATGGCTAGTGAAGATCTTCTCCCAATCCATAGGCTTTTCTATTGATCTTGCTAGCTATGTCCTTTGCTATGCAGAAGCTCTGCAGTTTCATGCAATCCCATTTGTCCAACCTTTCTTTGATTTGTTGTGTTTCTGGGTCTCTATTAAGAAAATTTCAACCTGTGCCAAGGAGACCTAGGGTTTCTGCTATTCCATCCTGTAATGTGTTCAGAGTGTCTGCTTTGACTCCGAGGTCTTTGATCGATTTGGAGTTGATTCTGGTGCAGGGTGATATATAAGGATCTAATTTTAGTTTCCTACAGGTGATTAACCAATTTTGTTAGCACCATTTACTGAAGAGGCTGTCTTACTTTGTTCTATGTTTTTTTTATCTCCCTCTACTTCTTTCCACTTGGCTCCAACTCACATACTTTCCCCTCCCTCCCAATAGTGTCACAGCTGGGGAACAAGCCTCAATACATGAGCCATTGAAGAGATGTTCCAGATCCAAATGATAACAGCCAATAAATCTTTAAAAACAAGAAGAAATAATTAATAGAAATGTACTAGCATGAGCAAAAGAAGTTTTTAAATGCTATTATAAATATATCTAATAATATAAAAGATGGATTTAATGATTTAACAGATGTTGGAAAGTCCAAGCCAAGAAAGAAAACTCTTTATTAAAAGATAAACTAAATAGACATTCTAGATCTAAAAAGTTTAATATCTTGCATGAACAAAACTAACTAAATGTTCTTAACAGCAGAAAATGCTATAGGAAGAAATATCTGTGAACTTGAAATCAATGCAAAAGAAACTATCTTAGAAGTCATCCCAGTGTAAAGAAAAACATAAAAAAAAGTCCTCAGTGACATCGTAGTATATCTTCAAATAGTTGAATACATATATGATTGCAGATCCAACAGGTTAGCTGATTAAATTGGGACAATTTTTTTATGAAATAATGGTTAATAATTTTACAAATTGTGGTAAACTGATCCACCCATATCTGTTAGTTCATTTCTGCTACTATAACAAAGTAACTTGGACTGAGTAATTTGTAAATAGAGTTTATTTGTCATAGATCTGGAGTTTAGGAAGTATAGGGTGAAGATGATTCAGTGTCTAATAAGGACTTACTCTTTGCTTCCCAAATGACACTTTCTTTCAGAATCTTGCGTGCCGGAAGTAAAGTACAAAGGCAAAAGGGAACTACTTGATCCTTTAAACCCCCCCTCCTTTTTTTTGGGTCTGGTCATGGGGCCTGAACTCTGGGCCTGGATGCTGTCCCTCAGCTCTTCAGCTCAAGGCTAGCGCTCTACCACTTGAGCCACAGCACCACTTCCAGCTTTTTTTTCTGCTTATGTGGTGCTGAGGACTCGAACCCAGGGCCTCATGCATGCAAGGCAAGCACTCTACCCCTGAGCCACCTTCCCAGCCCTAAAGCCCTTTTCTAAAGGCAGTAATTTTATTCATGATGATAGACTTCATGAATGATCTAATAACCTCTTAACACTATTAGATATTAAATTTCAACATGAATTTTGTAGGGATGTAAGGTTTCAAACTATACCATTACATATCTAAGCAGCTTAACAAATACCCATTGTGATCATTGTCAAACTGGTGAAAACTAAAAGTAAAGAGAAATTTTACAACTGGTCAGATGAAAAGTCTCATTACAAAATTATAGTAATAGGACTGTTTCTGACTTCTCATGTAAAAAAATGAAAGTATAAAACAATTTGATTCTTAAAAAGAAAGTCAGATATGGACACGAGGATTTTCTTTGTTGTTGTAGTTTTTAATGTACTATGTTATTTTTTCTTGTTTATTTTGCATGTTCTTCCTTCTCTGGTATATCCTGTTGTCACTGTATTTGATTTTGGTATATACACTGTATTTGCATTTTTGTATATACATTTATCTAATTTGGGGAGGGGAAGGGAAATAACAAAATGCAGAAACAATGCAACAATGGTACTCACAAGACACTATGTTGGAATGAACTTTACAACTTGGGGGGAGTGAAAGGGGGTAGCAAGAGAAAAAGGAAGGGGAAACAATGCCTGACAAGAAATAAACACATTACCTAACTCATGTAACTGTAACCTCTCTGTACAACGTCTTTACAAGAAAATAAAATTAAAAAAGAAAGTCAGTCTGGAATTATATATCCTATAGAATGTATTTTAAAAGTGGTCATGGTAAATCAAGACATAGTCAAATAAACAAAGGATGAGAATCCAACACTTGCAAAATACACCAAAGAAAGTTTTTCAGAATTAAGGAAAACAATATAGGGCTGAAACTCAAATGTATTTGAATAATAAAATCATAAAAAGGAAAAAAGCCAAAATTTCTTTTCTCTCCTTTCTCTCCGTTCTCTTTCTTTTACTTTCCATTCTTTTCTTTTCTTTGCTCTTCTTTCTCTCTTTCACTTTTTCCTCTTTCTTCCCTCCCTTCCTTACTTCCACCCCTCCTCCCTCCCCCTCTCTTTCCTTCCTTTCTTCTTTCCTTCTTCTACTTCCTTCTTTCTTTCTTTCTTTTTCTTTCTTTCTTTCTTTCTTTCTTTCTTTCTTTCTTTCTTTCTTTCTTTCTTTCTTTCTTTCTTTCTTTCTTT
>NW_012276816.1:0-1381 GCF_000151885.1 Dipodomys ordii
CCCATACCCTACATAAGGCCTAGCCCAGGCCCAGATGCTCTCTTGCTCTTGCTCTTGCTCTCGCTCTCGCTCTCGCTCTCGCTCTCTTGCTCTTCCTCTCGCTCTCTTGCTCTTGCTCTCGCTCTCTTGCTCTTGCTCTTCTTTTCTGCTCTCTTGCTCTTGCTCTTCTTTTCTATTCTAGCTCTCTCTCTGCTCTAGCTCTTTCCTCTCTCCTCTCTTTCCCAGCCACGTGGAGTGCAAACCTTGCCTGGTCCCAGCAGGTCTACCCCTTACCTGAATACCACGTGAGTGCTACTGTTTTTACCCCTCTCTCTGCTCTTTTCTGGCTCTTTTCTCTCTCCTCTCTTCCCAGCTCTCTCTCATTCCCAGGCCTTTCCCAGCCACGTGGAGTGCCAAACTTGCCTGGTCCCAGCAGGTCTACTGAATAAACCTACCCCTTACCTGAATACCACGTGCGTGCTGGTGCTGTTCTTACTCTGATACCTCTTTTTAAAAACCTAACAGTTATCTCTTAAAAACAGCCCAAGACTAAGTGCTTGTGCATGATGAGTTTATCTGGGAAATGAGCCAGGAAAGAAAGGCAGACAGGAGGAGCAGTGTAAGAATACATTTTCATGCTGGCCACGGCTGTGTAGCTAGGGCTTGATCCCAGTAAGAGGCCTTCTTAAGATACCTAGAAAATGACTCATTTTCCTATTAGCTTCCATCCTCCATTAGAAATGTGATGTCCTAGCTGGGCACCAGTGGCTCACACCTGTAATCTTAGCTATTCAGGAGGCTGAGATCTGAGGATCAAGGTTCAAAGCCACCCCAAGAAGGAAAGTCTGTAAGACTCTTATCTTCAATAAACCACCAGAACACCAGAAGTGGCGCTGTGGCTCAAGCAGTAGAGCACTCGCCTTCTGCTGAAGATCGCAGGGACAATGCCCAAGCCCAGACTTCAAGCCCTGTGACCGACCCAAAAAGAAAAAGAAAAAGAAATGGTATGTCCTGCTGGGCTTTAACTCCCCTGACCTTCCAAGCTGCTCTACATTTAAGCCCATTCATTAGAGAGTTTTCAGGGTGGTGGGAAGCCAACCCCACAGTCCCTATAGAGGACTTAACATAAAAAAGCTTCACGGATCCAGGCACTGGTGTCTCATACCTGTAATCCTAGCTATTCAGAGGGCTGAGATCTAAAGATCACATTTCAAAGCCAGCCCAGGCAGGAAAGTCCATGAGACTCCTATCTCCAATTAACCACCAGAAAACTGGAAGTGGAGCTGTGGCTCAAAGTAGGAGAGCATTACAATAGGAAGTGTACTCATTTCCTTACTCATGTAACTGTAACCCCTTTGTACAGTATCTTTACAATAAAAGTATATATATATATATATATATA
>NW_012276817.1:0-1831 GCF_000151885.1 Dipodomys ordii
GCGCCCGGCTATGTGGAGTCTTTTGAGGAACCTCCATACTACTTTCCAAAGTGGTTGAACAAGTTTACACTCCCACCAACAATGCAGTAGGGTTCCCTTTTGGCCACATCCCCTTCAGCCTCTGTTGTTATTAGAGTTCTTGATTATAGCCATTCTAACTGGAGTGAGGTGGTATCTCAATGTTGTTTTGATTTTCATTTCTTTTATGGGTAGAGAGGTTGAGCATTTCTTCATGTGTCTATTGGCCATCTTTCTTTCCTCTTCAGAGAAGTTTCTCTTTAAGTCTTTAGCCCACGTATTTATTGGGCAGTTGTTTCTTTGAGGATTTGTGTTGGGGGATTTAATTTTTTGAGTTCCAAGTCTATTTTAGATATGAGACTCATGTTCATTGTATGGCTAGTGAAGATCTTCTCCTAGTCCGTGGGCAGAAAACTTCCTTTCTTTTGTCAGTGCCTGATGATGGCCTTACTGCTCATGAAGCAGTTGGGAAGCAGTTGTTCTGGACTGTCACTACCTTAGTGGAAGTGGTCTGGCCTGGTGGTGAGGCTCAATGTGCTTCATAAACTTGAGAGGTGATATAGCACTGTTTTTGCCTGGTCATACACACACACACACACACACACACACACACACACATACACACACACACACACACAATTTTAACAAATTGATATTTATATGTAAATATTTTTATTTGCTAAAAGATATATTTATTTGTATATTTTTGTATACAAAATTCTATTAAAATTTTATTGGTGCCAGGTGTTGCTGGCTCATACCTGTAAAGCCAGCCTGGGCAGGAAAGCCTGTGAGACTCTTATCTCCTATTAACTACCAAAAAGCCAGAAGTGGCACTGTGGCTCAAGTGGTAGAGTGCTAGCCTTGAGCATAAAAGCTCAGGGACAGCACCCAGGCCCTGAGTTCAACCTCTAGGATAGGCAAAATGAAAAACTGTATTAGTTAAGTTGCAGCTAGTGGCTTCTACCTGTAATCCTAGCCACACTGAGATCCAAGGATTGGGTTTCAAAGGCTTCCCAGGCAGAATAATCTGCAAGACTTCATCTCTAAGATAAAAGGCTGGGTTGGAGGAATTATTCAAGTGGTAGAGTGATAGTTATGAGCAAGCAAACTGAGTAAGTAAAAGGACCAAGAAACAAAGCAAAACAAGTTTACTAGTGGCTTTTTCTTCTTTTGTTTTAGCACTGGGACTTGACTCAGGGCCTTATACTCTTGCTTACCTTTTGTGACCAAAGCTGGTGCTCAACCACTTGAGCCACACCTCTACTTCCAGCTTTTTGCTGGTTAATAGGAGATAAGAGTCCCACAAGTTTGCTTAGGGTGACTTCAAACCATCATCCTCAGATCTCTTCACCTGTCTGAATAGTCAGAGTTTCAGACATGAGCCACCAGCCTCAGGCTACTAGTGGTTTTCTTGTATTTGGTATGGTAAACACCCAAACTGGCAAGTAAAGTCATGTATGTGTGTGTGTAAATATATTTCTATATTTTAGGTATATATATTCTTATATGGTTATGGTTATATATGTGCTTCTACGTGTTTTATAAATATCTTTCACATCAGTACGCGAAGTGTTTATTACACAGAACTCTGGAGAAGACCATGAAAGTCTCAGCTTAGCAATGGGGACCTTTGAGACCTCCTAGGAATGTTGAACCACAGTCCCTTGGCTGGGCTGTGGCCTAAATCATGACTTGGGGCCTCTATCTTAAAGCCTAGAAAATTCTTTTTTTGGGGGGGGGGTCCGGTCGTGGATCCTGAACTTTGGGCCTGGGCGCTGTCCCTCAGCTCTTCAGCTCAAGGCTAGCGCTC
>NW_012276818.1:0-3309 GCF_000151885.1 Dipodomys ordii
TGAATCTGTTGAGCAGATGAAGGAAACATAGTATATATACACAAAAGAATTCTATTTAAAAATAATCAAAAAACAAAATTGTGTCATTTGCAGGACAATGGATAGAACGAAAGAATATCATAAGCCAGGCATTGGTGGTTCATGCTTGTAATCCTAGCTACTCAAGAGGCTGAGATCTGAGGATCACAGTTCAAAGCCAGCCTGGGCAGGGAAGTCCATGAGACTTATCTCCAATTAACCACCAGAAAACTGGAAGTGGCACTGTGGCTCAAGTGGTAGAGTGCTTGCCTTGAGCTGATGAGCTCAGGGACAGAGCCCAGGCCCAAGCCCCATGACCAACAAAAAAAGAAAGAAAGAAAGAGAGAGAGAGCATCACTGATATGTGGAATCTAATTATAAAATGATGATGATGATGATGATGATGATGATGATGATGATGATAATGATGATGATGATAATGATGATAAGAGGACTCTCTGGTGGACTGCTATGGTCCTTTAGTCAAGTTATTACCCACCTGTTATCTTATTTCTAAAATGTGATATTAATAGTATTAAACCATGCCAGGTTGTTTGAGGACTCACTGGGTAATACTTAAAAAGACCTTTAACAGAAAATTACATATCCGCCACTCTTATGACACAAGCTTGGGTTGAAACCTAAGTCATGCCAAGTGACTTCAAAAACAATAAAACAAGGTTGGAGCTGGGCACAGTGGCTCATGAGTATAATCCCAGCTACTCAGGAGACTAAGATTTGAGGATCCCAGAAGCCCAGGCAGGAAAGTCCATAAGACTATTTTTTCCCAATTAGCCACTAGGAAGTCAGATGTAAAGGTATGGCTCAAGTGGTACAGTTCTAGTCTTGATTTAAAAAGCTCAAGGACAGTGTCTATATCCTGAGTTCAAGCCTCAGGATTGGCACCAAAAATAAATAAATGAATAAATATTAAATCCCCTCTAAATAGAGCTACAGTACTATTACCTAATGTTGAAATCATATTTGCATGTATATTTTTGTAAAAATGCGATTGGGCTGTGTATAGTTAGAGTATATTAAGTATTTCCAAGTTCTCATTCTTCATTTATTACATGATTTCTGTTGACCTTTATGAGTTCTAATTTTGTGTGTGTGTTTGTGTGTGTGTGTGTGTGTGTGCGTGTGTGTGTCTTGGTCTGAGGGCTTATACTCAGGACCTGAGCTCTGTCCTTGAGCTTCTTTGCTCAAGGCTCATGCTCAACTACTTGAATTACAGCTTTATTTCCAGATTTTTTGGTAGTTAATTGGAATAAGGGTCTCACGAGCTTTCCTGCCCAGACTGGCTTCAAACTGTAATTCTCAGATCTCAGCGTCCTGTACAGCTTAGATGGCAGGCATGAGCTACCAGCACCCAGCTGAAGCCTAACCTTTATATATGTCCAAGACATATTTAATGGGTAAGAACTATCATGTTTTGTCATTTCAGATAATGTTGCAAACATTCTGTTGTTTCCTCTATTGTAAACAATGTCTTCTCAGAGCTACTCAACATTTTTTATCATCATAATTCAAGAAAAAGCTAATGTCTTCTGCTTTAGGTGGCAGAGTACTATATTTTTCAGAAAGATTTTTATGAAAGAATTTTAGAGATACTGTTATTTTCAGAAGTTATCATTTTAAAGACTCGAGTAGGACTGGTGTCCTATTCATTTAATGATAAAGTCAGAGCAACCTAGAGATAAGGGTGTTCTTTCTCCGATTGTACAGGCTATTGTTTTGCTTTCAAGAAAAAAATCTCTCTGTGCTCTCTTTGGCAGCACATATACTAAAATTGGTACAATACAGAGAAGACTAGCATGACCCCTGTGCAAAGATAACATGTAAACCGTGAAGTGTTCCATAGTTTAGAAGTTTTATGTTTTTTTTCTTGTACCTTTTGTCTTGTATGTAAGTTTATCTGTTTGGGGAGGGTAAGAGGGAAACACAGAAATGGTGGGACAAGGGGTGAACAAATGGAGCAGTGATACTCACTGGACACTATGTTGAAAATGAACTGTACTCTTGTGGGGGAGGGAGTTGGGGGAAAACGGAGAGAAAATAAGAGAAAACACTTTTCTAAATTACCTGGCCTATATAACTGTAACCCTTCTGTACATTGCCTTTACAATAACAATAATTTTTGTTAATCAGAAAAGAATACAGTCCACACAGACCTAAGAACCTATGGCTAGCTAGAAAGCAAAGGCAGTTTATTCCAGTCTCTCGCACTATTCATACAACAAAACTGAGCTTTGGGGGCAACAAATGACATGTCTAAAGTCACCTGAAGCAGAGAGACATTAGCAGAAAGTGGGGTTCACATCCCAAGTGTCTTGTACAAAAAAATCCCTTCTCCATAGTGCTGTCTTGGACAAAGGCACACCCATTGCTGTCCTCTCGGAAGAACCACCAGAATGAGCTGTTCCTGTAGCACAGGTAAGTTTACTAGACTTCTTGCGTATAGTAGATTGCCAGCTGCCAGAATCTTGGACCCTGGTTCACAGAGGATTTTGACAATGGCTATGGATCTAGCCTCAAGGTGAGTCTCTGGAGGTAAAGAACTGATTGTGAATAGGTGTTGGGATTTGAAATTTAGGATTAGAGAAGAAAAGGAGGGAGAATGCTAAGCTTACCTTGATTCCAAACTATTGCTTGATAAGTAAGCCATTGGCTGAGGAGTCCTGCACAAACAGCTATTTGCAGGCTGGGAAGGTGGCTCAGTGGTAGAGCGCTTGCTTTGCATGCATGAGGCCCTGGGCTCAATTCCTCAGCACCACATAAGCAAAAAGAAAAAAGCCATAAATGGTGCTGTGGCTCAAGTGGTAGAGCGCTAGCCTTGAGCTGAAGAGCTGAGGGACAGCACCCAGGCCCAGAGTTCAGGCCCCACGACCAGATCCAAAAAACAAAACAAACAAACAAAAAAGAACAGCTATTTGCCAAACGAGTAAATTCTTTTTCAGTGGAAACTGATTTACAGGAAATTCCTAAGGTAAACATGAAATACTTGATTCGTTTACAGCCTTTACTTCCTGGGCAAAGAAATTTTGGTTCTCATAGTTAATTTATATGTCACACAATGCAGTGATCTAAGTTCATTATTATTTTTTATATTATTGTATTGTAAAGATGCTGTTCAGGGGGTTTAAAGTTACCTGAGTAAGGTAATGAGTACATCTCTTGTCGGACATTGTTTATATTTATTATTTGTAAGTAATTTGTTCAAAGGGTTTCAATTCAATGTATCAATAACATAAATGTTCATCAATGTGCCTCTTCCAACTTTCTTCCCCA
>NW_012276819.1:0-1177 GCF_000151885.1 Dipodomys ordii
GGGGGGGGGAAGGCAGGGGAGGAGGAGGAGATAGAGGGGGACATTGTACCACCTCAGCCATAGCTTCAGTTCCAGGAAGCTCTTTGTAATTTTCAATCTGTCAGAATATGAAAGGAACTTAGTTTACTTCTAATACAAGATAGAAAAAAAAGTTTTCACTGACTATTCAAAACAGTTAAAATAAAAATGTTAGGGCTGGGAAGGTGGCTCAGTGGTAGAGTGTTTGCCTTGCATGCCTGAGGCCCTGAGTTCGATTCCTCAGCACCACATAAGCAAAAAGAAAAAAGCCGGAAGTGGCGCTGTGGCTCAAGGGGTAGAGCGCTAGCCTTGAGCTGAATTGCTGAGGGACAGCGCCCAGGCCCAGAGTTCAGGCCCCACTACCAGACCCAAAAATAAATAAATAAATAAATAAATAAATAAATAAAAATGTTAGTGCAACAGGGCACTAGTGGCTTACGCCTGTAATCCTAGCTACTCAGGAGGCTGAGATCTAAGGATCACAGTTGCAAACCAGCCAGGGTAGGAAAGCCCCTGAAACTCTTATTGGCAATTAATCACAGAAAAGCAGGCAGCAGAGCTGTGGTTCAAGTAGTAAGATTGCTAGCCATGAGCAAAAGGAGCTCAAGAAAAGGGCCCAGACAGAATTCAAGTCCCAGGACCAACAACAACAAAAAGTTAGTGCAAAACTACTCAGTACTATGCTGCTAGGAGAGCACAGATTCTCGGCCAAACACTGGAGGCTCACACCTGTCATCCTAGCGACTCAGGAGGCTGAGATCAAAGCTAGCAGGGGCAAACAAATCCACAAGATTATCTCCAATTAACCAGCAAAATGATGGAAATGAAGATGAGCCCCAGTCTTGAGAGGAAAATGCTAAGTGAAAACTCAAGGTCCAGAGTTCACTCAGGCCCCAGCATAAGAATAGGCCCAACTGCATGTATGAACACATACATGCACACAAACACACATAGGGGAGGGAGTGGAGAGCGATGGGAAGGAGAAGGAGGGAAAAACCATGCTATCCCATGATGGGAGACTTAAGTGGGATAAAAAGGGCTGGGTTTGGGGGTTTTGTTTTTTCTTTGCTGTTGCTTTTTTGTGTGTTTTCCTGTTAAGGTTCTTTTTTGTAAACAGGTGGCAGCTAAATGGGGCAGTCAAAGCAGCAAGAACCATGGG
>NW_012276820.1:0-1591 GCF_000151885.1 Dipodomys ordii
CTCAAGTGGTAGAGCGCTAGCCTTGAGCTGAAGAGCTGAGGGACAGCGCCCAGGCCCAGAGTTCAGGCCCCACGACTGGACCCCCCCAAAAAAATCTCTATTTTCTCTATTACATTTGAAATGAATTCAAACTATGAGCATGGCATCTAAGACATGATATGTGTTTTTGTTTTTCCTTAGGAGCTATAGGGATTTGAACGTTGGAGCCCAGACTGGCTAATGTGGTACTCTACCACTTGAGTCATACCTCTAGCTGTTCTTTTGCTGGTTAGGTTTGGAGATGGAGTCTAGTGGGTTTTTCTGTTTGTCCTGGCCTTGAACCATTATTCTCTGTATCTCAGCTGCCTGAGTAGTTAGGATTACAGACATAGGCTTAAAATGTATTTTTTCTGAAAAAGATCAAATTAATTCCTTAGTTCTCAAAATCCCCATTAATTTTTGGATATTCTAGCCATAGCATAAGTCATGATGTAGTAGAAATACACAGGCAGGAGAAAAAAAAGTGATAAGGAATGATCTCTCAATCTGGTTTTCTTGGCCAGCCTGTCTTTTCTCAGAGGAAATCACTTGAGACTCTGTCCTCAGTTGGACAGATGGCCATTTGTCCTAGAGTCAAAGGTGATCTACAACCCATAAGTAGATCTCTCCTGATACATACTGTACAAAGGACCTGATAGACATGCTTCATTCAGAATAACTGTATCCTCTCATACAATAACCTTATCTGTTAGTTTGCTATTGTTATTTCTCCAGCACTATTCTGCCTAATAAGGATTGCTTTTGCTGTTCAGGGTCTTTTGTGGTTCCCTATGAATTTTTGGATTGCATTCTCTATCCCACTGAAGAAAATTGTTGGGATTTTGATGGATATTGCATTGAATTTGTAGCTTGCTTCAGGCAGTATTACTATTTTCATATTAATTCTTCCAATGCAAGAGCATAGAAGATCTTTCCATTTCATTAAGTCTTCTTCAATTTCTATTGCCTACAGAATAAGAGAAGATCAGACAATAGTTTAATATCCAGAATATAGAGAGAATTTTACAAATTAAGCCCTCACAAAACCAACAATCCAATTAATCAATGGGCTAATAACTGAAGAAAGACTTCTCAGAAGATAAAAATGGCTAGCCACCAGTCGCTCATTCTGTAATCCTAGCTACTCAGGAGGCTGAGATCTGAGGATCACTGTTCCAAGCCATCCTTGGGAGGAAGGTCCATGAGACTTTCCACCAGATGTGGTGCTGTGGCTCAGGTAGTAGAGCACTTGCCTTGAACTGAAGAGCTCAAGGACAGTGCTCGGGCCCAGAGTTCAAACTCCATGACCAACAACAACAACAACAAAAATAAGTAAAAATGGCCAATAGACACATGAAGAAATGCTCAACATCTGGCAATAAAGGAAATGCAAATAAAACAACACTGAGATTCTATCTCACCCCAATGAAAATGGCCAAGAAAACAAATAATAACAGATGCTGGCAAGAATGTGACTCCAAAACAAGCCTAAGCTGGGAAGGTGGCTCAGTGGTAGAGCGCTTGCCTTGCATGCATGAGGCCCTGGGTTCAATTCCTCAGCACCACATAAGCA
>NW_012276821.1:0-2676 GCF_000151885.1 Dipodomys ordii
CCATCACAGTACAGAGAGTTTGGCCAGAGAGGAAAAATCCTGGTAGCTTGGTCAGATCTGAGCACTTGCTGGTGTCTGCGGCAGTTGCAGCGGCTACCACAGCAGCTATACCAACAAAGAGAGTCCAGGACAAGGGTGCCAGATGAGGTATGTTAGCAGATTCTACTAACCACCAGCAAGAACTGATAAGGAGCACACAGCTTCATCCTGCTGATCGCAGACCATGGATGGACTACAAACCAAAAGAGCACACCCCAAGACATCTTCATTCCTTCTCAAGGAGCAGCAGTGGGAAGGCAGCCCCTCCTCCACTGGAAAAGAACTCCATCTTTGATACTGACAAAGGCCTAGACCAAGTAGCTAGCTCAAACTCAGGCAAAGTAAGAAACATTGAAGTTATGCCCTGCATTCTCTCAGACTACAAGGAAGAAAATTAGAACTCAACACCTAAAGCCACCAAAGAAAGTCCTGTAACACATGGAGGCTGAACAACACATGGTTGAACCACCAGTGGGCCATGGCAGAGATTAGAAAGGAAATTCAAATGTCCATGATATTCAACAAAAATGAACATACAAAGTACCAGCTCCTTTGGGACAAAGCAAAGGCAGTATTCAGAGGCAAGTTTATAGCTCTGAGTTACTACATCAACAAATTGGAGAGATCTGAAAACAACAATTTAACAAGGCACCTGAAGCTCCTTGAAAAAGAGCCATAAGCTAAACCCTAATCCATTAGACAGAAACAAATAATTAAAATTAAATCAGCATTAAATGAATTAAAATACAAAAAAATCATAGAAAAAAATCAACAAAACAGTTTATTATTCAAAAAAATTAACAAAATTGACAGACCCTTAGCAAATCATATCAGAAAAAAGAGAGAACACACCCAAATAAATAAACTCACAGATGAGAATCGAATCATCACCACAGAAACAACCAAGACTCAGAACATTACAAGGGAATACTTCTCAAACCTTTATGCTAATAAGTTTTAGAATTTGGAAGAAATGGACAATTTCCTAGCAAATATCGACATGCCAAAACTAAACCAAGATGAGTTGAACCAACTTAACAGACCCATATCAAGCATCAAAATAGAAACAGCAATAAGAGACCTCCCATCTAAGAAAAGCCCAGGACCAGATGGATTTACAGCTGAAGTCTACAAGGCCTTCAAAACAGAACTAACACCTCCAACTCTTCAATGAAATTGAAAGAGAAAGTTCACTACCAAACTCATTCTATGAAGCCATCATAACCCTCATTTGAAAACCAGGCAGGGGCTAATCAAACAATGAGAACTATAGACCCATTTCTTTGATGAACATTGATGCAAAACTTCTCAACAAAATTTTGGCCAATCGACTTCAACAATTCATCAAAAATCCCATACACCACCATCAAATAGGATTAATTTCAGAGATGCAACCCTAGTTCAATATTACAAATCAATATAATTCATTACATCCACAAAAGCAAGGATAAGAACCACATGGTTAAATTAAAAACATCAAAAGAAAAAAAAAGAACCACATGGTTATCTCAATGATGCAGAAAAAGCATTTGACAAGATCCAACACCCTTTTATTATGAAGGCTCTGGAAAAATTAGGAATCCATGGAACCTTCCTCAATACAATAAAGGCTGTATAAAACAAACCTACAGACAGCATTATACTTCATGGTGAAAAACTGAAGCCATTTCTTCTCAACTCAGGAATGAGACAAGGATGTCACTCTCTCCACTTCTCTTCAATTTAGTATTAGAATGCCTAGATACAGCAATAAGACAAGATAGCAATAAGATAAAGGGGATCCAAATAGGAAAAGTTGAAGTAAAGCTCTCCCTCTTTGCAGATGACATGATCTTGTAGTTAAAGAATCCCACGGACTCCACTCCCCAATTACTAGAGCTGATTCAAAACTTTGGAAAAGTAGCAGGGTATAAAATTAGCCCTCAAAAATCAATGCCTTTTCTGTATGCCAACAATGAAAATAAAACAGCTGAAATCAGGAAAGCAACTCCTTTTGTAATAGTCCCACAAAAAAATAAAATAACTGGGAATTAACATAACTAAAGAAGTGAAGGAATTGTATGATGAAAATTTTAAGAACCTTAAAAAGGAAATCAAAGAAAAATTTAGGAAGTAGAAAACTTCCCATGCTTCTGGATTGGAAGGATCAACATTACAAAAATGGCAATACTTCCCCTGGCTATCTACAAATTCAATGTGATACTTATCAATATTCCAACTTCATTCTTCAATAAAATAGAAGAAGCAATCCAAAAATTCATATGGAACAACATAAGACCCCGAATAGCAAAAACAATCCTTAACAGAAAGAATAGTGTTGGAGGAATATCAATACTAAATTTCCAACTCTACTATAAAGCCATAGTAATCAAAACAGCTTGGTACTGGCACAAGAACAGACCTCAGGACCAATGGAATAGAATTGAAAATCCAGAAATGAGCCCACAGATCTATAGCCACCTAATCTTCCGTAAGGGATCTAAAAAAGAATGGAAGAAAGAGAGGCTCTTCTGTAAATCGTGCTGGCAAAATTGGTTAATCACTTGTAGAAAACTAAAGCTAGATCCTTAAACATCACCCTGTACCAGAATCAACTAAAAATGAATCAAAGACCTCGGAGTCAAAGCAGACACCCTG
>NW_012276822.1:0-1572 GCF_000151885.1 Dipodomys ordii
AGCACAACTATGTTTATTGCAGCATTATTTACCATAGCTAAGATATGGAACCAACCCAGATGCCCCTCAGTAGATGAATGGATCAAGAAAATGTGATGGAACTCTCCATCAGAAAGAATGACTCCATCAGAAAGAATGACATTGCCCCATTTGTTAGGAAATGGAAAGACTTGGAAAAAATTATATTAACTGAAGTAAGCCAAGCCCACCCAAAGAAACATAGGTTCCATGGTTTCTCTTATGGCGACCGGAGGTGGGGGAGGGGGGTGGGGGAAGGGAGTTGTAAAGGTGGTAGGGAAGGGATGGTAGGGTAAAAACAAAGGAAGAGGCAGCAATGCTCAATAGGAAATGTACTCATTCCCTTGCTCATGTAACTGTAACCCCTCTGTACAGTATTCTTACAATAAAAAGCATACAAAAAAAAAGAAATTTAACAGTGTGAAGCCCTGGATTCAAGCTATAGTGGATTATGGTAATGCTTATGTTTACATTTTTTGCAATTTAATGTTTTTTCTTTTTCTTTTCTTTTTGGATTGAATTTAGAGACTTGTGCCTACTAAGCAAGAGTTCTACCAATGACCTATATTCCCAGATGATGATGATGATGATGATGATGATATATACATATATACATACATATATATTAGAGGAAAACCATGTTTTTCTAAATTATGCTCTTATTATCCTTAAGTAGTTGTACAAAGCAATTACCATTTAGCAACAAATGAGTTTATTTTTATTTTTTTGGATCCGGTCGTGGGGCCTAAACTCTGGGTCTGGGCGCTGTCCCTCAGCTCTTCAGCTCAAGGCTAGTGCTCTACCACTTAAGCCACAGCACTACTTCCGGCTTTTTTCGTTTTTCTTTATGTGGTGCTGAGGAATCAAACCCAGGGCCTTAGGCATGCAAGGCAAGCGCTCTACCACTGAGCCACCTTCCTAGCTTCCAACAAATGAGTTTATAAGTACAATGCATCTTGATTGATGTCATCCCTTTTATCATTCCATCATCCCTCCCAACCCTCCCCTAAGTCTTCTCAATTTCATAGGTTATGCATAGGCATTGAATCTTATGAGAAAAGCATGTTTCAAAGAAAAACGTTGCCCAGTAGTGTAGAAGTTGGTTAGATCAAATCTCTGATTTGTCAACAAGAGGCTATGAAAGGTTTAATAATCCCAAGATGTATTTAATTACCTAAATTCACTCCTTCTCAAATGGTTCCTGTGTATCTGTCAAAAGGGTTTATTGAAGTATTTTCCTCCAGGGATAGGGGTTGTTGTAAAAATTAAAGAAGTGAACACAGGCTGGGAATGTGGCTCAGTGGTAGAGTACTTGCCTAGCATGCATGAAACCCTAGGTTCCATTCCCCAGCACCATATACACATCAAAAGCCAGAAGTGGCACTGTGGCTCAAGTGGTAGAATGCTAACCTTGAGCAAAAATCTCAGGAACAGCGCCCAGACCCTGAGTTCAGTTCCTAGGACTGGCAAAAGAAGAAGAGGAAGAGGAAGAAGAGGAAGATGAAGAAGAAGAAGAAGACAAAGAAGAAGATGAAGAAGAAGACGAAGGAGGAG
>NW_012276823.1:0-3929 GCF_000151885.1 Dipodomys ordii
CTGGGGGTTAGTTGCAAGGCCTTGAACTTGATAGGCAGATGCTGGAGCCATGTCTCCAGTCCTTTTTATTTTAGGGTTTTGGGGGATAGGTTTCCTATTTTTGTCTGAATTCACACTTTGGACATGATTCCCCCAGGTTCGTCTCCCCTGTAATGGGGATAACAGGCACTCACCAGTTTGCTTTACTTATTCAATGAGTTGGCATCATAATAACATTTGCCCAAGTTTTCCTTGAGCTACAATCTTCCCAATCACTGCCTCATGAGTAGCTGGGATGACGGGAATGAGTGACCATCCCAAGCTCCCTTTCTCTGCTTTGTTTTTTAGATGTGAATATTTTAATTACAGACACTGAATTGATCAATTATATTACAGAGAGTGAAATATAATTTATATATTTATATTTAAATTATATATGATTTATCCATTGATATAATTTACCAATTATATTTAAAAGATTCCTATGCTTCTTGACTTCTTGCCTATAATAATTTGTTCTCTCTTCCTTTTCTGTTAATAGCCCATCCATTTATAATGCTAGTCATATTTTTGAGTTAGGACCAGCTAGACATTCTTCCTACTTCTTTTATTCTTTCAACATTCTCACCCACTCCTCTCAAACCACCACTTCCCTCACTTTCTTAATTTTTAAGGATATGTATTAATGTTTTGCCACTTAACAAAGCAGTTTATGAATACAGTGCATCTTTTTAAATAAGTTTTTTATTGTAAAAATACTGTACAGAGGGGTTATGGTTCCATGAACAAGGTAAAGAATACATTTCTTATCAAGCACTGTTGCCTCCTCCTTTGTTTTTCCCCTACCATCCCTTCCCAGAGAATCTTGATCTATGTCATCCTTTCAGCATTTCACCCTCTCTTTGAATCAATCCCTTTCTTATTTTCCTTCATTTAGTGGTATATACCATCAACTCTTGACTCCATTTTTCCCCCTTCATTCATTTATCCCTCTCCGCTCGCCCACACCCTTGCAAGTGCCCATTTGATGGTTCTTGGCATTTGAGTGTCTTACTAAGGAATTACACCAATTTAAGCTCTCCATAGACTCTATTATACTTCAGTTAGTAAATTGGTAAACACTTTCATACTACCCAGTGTGCTTAGTTACAGATGTATAGGCACATTGTAGCTACCACAAATAAGGGGAAACATGCAAATTTGTTTTCCCAAGCTTTTCCATTTCCATTATTCCTTCTGATGGAAGAGTAGAATTACATTGCTTGTATATAACACAGTTTCTTGATCCATTCATCTGCTGAAAGGTATCTGGGATGATTCCATAACTTTGCTATGATAAATAGTGCTGCAATACAAATTGGTTGTGTTGGTGGCTTTACTGTAGCCTTGTTTGTGTTCTATTGGACTAATGCCCAGGATGGAATTTTGGGGTGTTAGGATAGTTCTATGTTTCAGTTTTTGAGGAACCTGCTTACTGATTTCCAGAAAAAATTCCCACCAATAGTGTAATTGAGTTCCCTTTAACCACACCCTGGCCGCACTGTTTTCCTGACAATGGCCATTCTACTAGAGTGAAGTGGAATCTCAGTATTGTTTTGATTTGCTTTTCCTTTATGGCCAGAGCTATTGGACATATCTTTATGAGTCTACTGGACATTTTTACTTCTTCTTGTGAGAAGTCTTTCTTTAAGTCATTAACCTATTTATTCATTGTATTGATGTTTCTTCAAGAGTTTAGTTTTGAGGATTAAAAATTGTAAGTTCTAAATATATTTTTAATATTAGGCCCTTGTCCAAAGGGGCATACTACTGCACCACTGTTGGGAATGCAAGCTTGTTCAATCACTCTGGAAAGCAGTATGGAAGTTCCTCAAAAGACTAAACATAGAGCTCCCCTATGACCCAGCAATCCCACTCTTGGGCATTTACCCAAACGACCACAAACAAGGCTTTACTAAAGCTACAACCACAGTTCACTGCAGCATTATTTACCATAGGTAATATATGGAACCAACTCAGATGCCCCTCAGTATATGAATGGATCAAGAAGATGTAGTATATACATAATGGAGTTCTATGCTTCCATCAGAAAGAATGGTATTGTCGTAAGGAAATGTAAAGACCTGGAAAAATTATATTAAGTGAATTAAGCCAGACCTAAAGAAAAGAAGGTTGCATGGTTACCCTCATTTGTACGAACTTGAATGTGTCTATGCTATTCATAACATGGGATCTCAATAACCTAATACTTAGTGCATAGAGGCATATATAATGAAGCATATCAACATGAACTCCAAGATATGGAAACAAGAGATTCTTATTATATCCTGTATGTAGGGTTTTTTCTTTCATTTCTCTTAATTATCTGTACCTTGTGTCTTTTATATAAGATTATTTGATTAGTGGAAAGGGAATCACAGAAACAACAGGACAAAGATTGAACTAATGCAACATTGATATTCACTTGACACTACATTGGATATGAACCTTACAACTTGGGGGGTGGGGAAGGGAGTAGGGATGGGTAAGCAGGAGAGAAAGAGGGATGGGGTAACAGTGATTAAAAACAAATGTATTCATTATCTTACTTATGTAACTGTAACCCCTGCTCAACACTTTTTCAGTAAAAATTAATAAAAAAACTATTAGGTCCTTGTCTGATGTATAGCTGGTAAAAATCCTCTGCCATTCTGTGAGCTTTCTCTGTAGCTTGATAGCTATGTCCTTTGCCTTGCAGAAAATTTTAAGTTGGATGCAATCTCATTTACAAAGTTTTTCTTTGATTTCTTTCTTGGCTTCCTAAATCCATTTGTCTGCTTCCATGTAGAGAACATCCTATGTCTCTTATTTCTAGTGATTTGTATGTATAAAATATTCCCCTTTCATAACCATCATTCAATTTCTGTGTTTCCTACCAGATCTGGTTGTGATAAGTCTTAAAGCATTCCATGGTAGTATTTAATAAAATTGGATGAAATACTACCCTGTTATTATTTTCTATTTCTGTCTTCTGTCCATTCTTGGTTTCTTGTTATATAAATTCCTTGGTTTAAATGAATATCTTTTCTCCCAATCCGTGGGCTTTCTATTGATCTTGCTAGCTATGTCCCTTGCCATGCAGAAGCTCTGCAATTTATGCAATCCCATTTGTCCAACCTTTCTTTGATTTGTTGTGTTTCTGGGTCTCTATTAAGAAAATTTGGCCTGTGCCAACAAGACCTAGGCTTTCTCCTATTCCATTCTGTAATGTTTTCAGAGTATCTGCTTTGACTCTGAGATCTTTGATCCATTTGGAGTTGATTCTGGTGCAGGGTGATATATAAGGATCTAGCTTTAGTTTTCTACAAGTAGTTAACCAATTTTTCCAGCACCATTTACTGAAGAGGCTGTCTTTCTTCCATTCTATTTTTTAGCTCCCTTATCGATGATTAGATGGCTATAGGTCTGTAGATTCATTTCTGGGTTTTCAATTCTGTTCCATTGGTCCTGTGGTCTGTTCTTGTGCCAGTACCAAGCTGTTTTGGTTAGTATGGCTTTATAGTAGAGTTTGAAATTCGGGATTGATATTCCTCCAGCATTGTTCTTTCTGTTAAGGATTGTTTTTGCTATTCAGGGTGTCCAGATGCCCCTCAGTAGATGAATGGATCAAGAAAATGCGGTATATATAACCAATGGAATTCTATGCCTCCACCAGAAAGAATGACATTGCCTCATTTTTTAGGAAATGGAAAGACTTGGAAAAAATCATATTAAGTGAAGTAAGCCAGGCCCAAAGAAACATAGGTCCCATGTTTTCCCTTATTTGTAATATCTAGTATATGTCTGAGTCAAGCAGAAAAGGTCAGATAAGGTGATATTAGGGAAATGAACCCTAAGTTATGTGTTCAAATGATGTTTTTCTTTCATGCGATTGTTTCTAACACATTTCTTTGTTGCTTTGTATGTCCCTC
>NW_012276824.1:0-1453 GCF_000151885.1 Dipodomys ordii
CTTTTTTCTTTTTGCTTATGTGGTGCTGAGGAATCGAACCCAGGGCCTCGAGCATGCAAGGCAAGCGCTCTACCACTGAGCCACCTTCCCAGCCCCATCACTTTAGAGTTTTATTTGGAAGAAATGCATCAGATAGTTTTTGCTAAAGGTATGGTTCAAGTTGTAGAACAAGAAATTTCAAAGTATGTGGCCCTGAGTTCAAATGCTAGTAGAGGCAAAAAAAAATAAGACAATCAATTCCAATTTTGACTGTCTCTTGGGGCTAGAGAATGGCTGCCTTGTTGAGCGACGTGTTCAGAGAATCACATGTGCAGATTAGTTTGACACTTTGTTTCCTGTAGTTTTCCTGGCTTAGAGGAAAGAACCCCTCTGGACCTAGTTTACCATTTTGTTTGCTCTTCGCTGCTTCTGATTTCTGAAAGAGATGGGCAAGGTTAGCTAGCCTACAGACAACTCAAGTCCAGCCTTCCTTCCTTCCTCAGAGACATGAAATCTATTCCTTGTGAGTTTTAGAGTTCTAGCTCATACACAGTAGGTTCTTCAAGATGGTAGCACAACGATCTACCAGCACATGATAAGTCGGTGCTGTAGTTTTCCAGGCTGGAATTATAAGTGATCCCTTTTGGTGCTTGACTTTTCATGTCCAAATTCTGGATTTTGTGTATTTGTTTTTCTTTTACAAATAATGTGCTAAATGTATTGCTGCATTAAGGTACTTTTTTTTTTTTACTATAAACCATGTACATGAATTGTCATAGGACAAGGAACAAAATCAAAGAAACAAAGAAAATGTTAAATATTTTCTTTCCACAATTTCATGGATTATCTTTATAGTCCTTTGCTTGTGTGTGTGTATTTGGAGAATGCCAAATAAGGTAAGAGTGTCAGGTGCTGGTGGTTCATTTCTGTAATCTCAGCTACTCAAGAGTTTGAGATCTGAGGATCGCAGTTCAGAGTCAGCCTGGGCAGATATATCTGAGATTCTTTTCTTTCTTTCTTTCTTTCTTTCTTTCTTTTTCTTTCTTTTCTTTTTTTCCTTCCTTCCTTCCTTCTTTCCTTCCTTCCTTTCTTCCTTCTTTCCTTCTTTCCTTCCTTCCTTCCTTTTTATTTCTCTCTTTCTGTTGTCTGGGTCTGGGTGCTGTCCCTGAGCTCTTTTGCTCAAGGCCAGTGCTCTACCACTTTGAACCACAGTGCCACTTCCGGTTTTTGAGTGGTTAATTGGAGATCAGTGTCTCATGAGCTTTCCTGTCCCAGCTGGCTTTGAACTTCAATCCTCAGATCTCAGCCTCCTGAGTAGCTAGGATGACAGGAGTGTGACATTGGCACCTGACTTGCTATCTCTTTTTTGTTTGTTTAATTTTCTTTTTCATTTTCTTTGTGAGGAGACCAGGTTCTTCCTCTTCTCCTCCTCCCCCTCCTCTTCCTCCTCCTCCTCTTCTTCTTCTTCTTCTTC
>NW_012276825.1:0-1021 GCF_000151885.1 Dipodomys ordii
CATAGAAGGACAAATCTGCTCGTGTGACACAGACGGACAAACCCGTCCTGTGTGACATAGAAGGACAAATCTGCTCGTGTGACACAGACGGACAAGCCCGTCCCGCGTGACGCTGTTGTACTTGGCTTCAGCTCACTCATGCTTTCACTGCCCTGGCAGGTGCACTCAGGTGGAAGAAAGATTCGAGCATGTGACTCGGTGACTTTCTGTCCCCACCGGGCACAGGAATTGGGGCTGTGATGGCAGGTGGGGGTGCTGCGTGAGGGGAGCTCCCCGTGGTGGGGTGGGGCTCTGACTAGTCCCGAGGGGTGTCTGCGAGGCGCCTCCCGTGCCCCAGGTGGTCAGCGGGTCCTGTCCTTGGCACGTGATCCTTAGACACTGGTGTAGTGAGCAAGGGCCCTTCCGTGCCCACTCCACCGAGTGAGGCCGCGTGAAGACTCCGAGCCCAGTGCTCGGTCTGAAGTTCCCAGGGGAGCATTGGAAGATGCAGTGCAGGGAGTGTGTGTGT
Organism: Dipodomys ordii; assembly: GCF_000151885.1. NCBI lineage: Eukaryota > Metazoa > Chordata > Mammalia > Rodentia > Heteromyidae > Dipodomys > Dipodomys ordii. The sequence continues at coordinate 509 of NW_012276825.1, forward strand.
CGGTGGGAGAGGACAGCAGGGCTGGGCCTCTCACCGCCTCGCTCACTGGGTTCCCCAATGGTTTCCATCGCAGAGGCCATGGACGTGCCTGTTCTCAAAAAGAGGCGGGAGGTGCTGCCCGTGGATGCAGCCGCCCCCGAAGGCCAGCTTGCCCACCGCGCTGCTGGGAAGGAGGTTTCTAGACTCTCACCTGGCAAAGAGGAGACACAGTCCTGTACAAACGACTTAAAAGATAACTTCCAGTTAGAAAAGTCAGGCTCTGTGGACAAGCCCGCCACCGGCGTCCCTGCTCGCCAAGATCTGCCCCCAGACGCACAGCCCAAGAAGGAAAGGAAGTGTGTGACGCTTGTGGACGCCCCGGCAGCCGCAGAAGCCTTGGATGAGCGTGACGGGCCCTCCCCCAGCTCCGCCAGGTCAGTGCCCTGCCCGCGGTGGGCAGCCCTCCCCCCACTCCCCTCCCCCAGCTCCGCCAGGTCAGTGCCTGCCCGTGGTGGGCAGCCCTCCCCCTCCCCC
>NW_012276826.1:0-3003 GCF_000151885.1 Dipodomys ordii
TGTCCTGCCTGGGCTGGCTTTGAACCATGATCCTCAGATCTCAGCCTCCTGAGTAGCTAGGATTACAGGCGTGAGCCACCAGCGCCCGGCTCACCATCTGTCTTTCTGGTTCAGTATTTTCATATGTGAAATCGAACACCTTTTGCTCAGTGGAAACTTGAGTCCATTGATCTGCTACCTTTTCACTGTCCCTCACTCCATTCAGGTCCTTCCTCAGGTCTTCTTTCCTCTTTCTGATTCTCTACTTTTTACTCTTCCCTTACATGTTCAGCTCCTTGTGCCTCTCTCCATTGTTATGCTCATTTGGCTAAAAAACCATCCACTTTTTCTCTACCTGCCCTCCTTTGGCCCTTTTATATAGCTGAATGTGGCCAAAGAAGACCATACAACCATGTCACTAATTTCACTTGAAATTTGTGATCATGTAAGCTCATGACCACACATCTCAGTGAGCCATTAATGCACACCAGCAGTCAGACTTCATATTCTCAGCCTTCCAGTCACTCTTCCATGATCTTTAAATCTATTCTGTATGTCCTCTTTTTCCTTAAAACTTCCAATAGTTCCTATCCATCTTCACTTTCAGTTGATAAGTGTGTGTGTGTGTGTGTGTGTGTGTGTGTGTGTGAGAGAGAGAGAGAGAGAGAGAGAGTATGTGTGTGCGCATGTGCACGCACGCTTGCTCAGGGCCTTGCACTCTGCTTGGCTTTTTCCTTTCAAGCATGGTTGGTGTTTTACCACTTGAGCTTCTCCCATTTCTATTTCTGACTTTTTTCTGGTTAACTGGAGAGAAAGGTTACTTGAATTTGCCAGGCTAGCTTCTAACTCTGATCCTCAGATCTCAGCCTCCTGAGTAGCTAGGATTATGGTTATGCAAAACTGGTATCCAGCAGTTAGTTTCTGGCATCTTTTCTGGAATCTTGATTTTGTACTTTCTAGTCTTCCAAACCATGAGAAAATAAATGTCTTTTAAAGCCCCCAAAAGAAAAGTACTGAAGATAGGTTCATGAGCTCCTAGTATACCTCTACCTACTTACATTGTTGTCCATATATTAATCTTTCTCTCCTATCATGATGTCAAAGCCAGTATGTTCTTGCGTGCTATTGATCCTATCACTTCTAGTGTACTTATAGACATTGCTCTTAATAATCCTTTCTTTCCTTCACAATCACTTTTTGTCTCCACTGGATATTAACATACAAATACGTTCTTACCTCTTTTATCTCATAAATCTTACACATTTTATAAACCCCTTTCCAGTTTTTACCCCATTTCGCTGTCTCTTATTTTTATTTTTTATTTTTTGTCGGTCATGGGGCTTGAACTCCAGGCCTGGGCGCTGTCCTTGTACTCTTCAGCTCAAGGTGAGCACTCTACCACTTAAGCCATAGCACCACTTCCAGTTTTGTAGTGGTTTATTGGAGATAAGAGTCTCATGGACTTTCCTGCCTGGGCTGAATCCTCAGATCTCAGACTCCTCCTGAGTAGCTAGGCATGAACCACTAGTGCCTGGCTCACTACCTCTTTTTTTTTTTTTTGGTCATGGGGCTTGAACCCTGGGCCTGAGTGCTGTCCCTCAGCTCTTCAGCTCAAGGCGAGCGCTCTACCACATGAGCTACAGCGCCACTTCCAGTTTTCTGGTGGTTTATTGGAGGTAAGAGTTTCATGGACTTTACTGCCCGGGCTGGCTTTGAACCGTGATCCTCAGATCTCAGCCTCCGAGTAGCTAGGATTACAGGCATGAGCCACCGGCGCCTGGCTTTCACTACCTCTTTTGATAGCAGAATTTTCTGAAGAGTTATCTACAGTCTTTTCAGTTTATTTTTGGAGTCAGAAATCAGAATTTTGCTTGCTAGAATTAACCTGACTGATGTGACTACTGACTTACATTGATAAATGACCAATTCTTAGAAAATCACCAAGAGATGCCCTGTATATAAGTAGGCTTACAAGTAATCTAAGTGTTGGAAATAGCAGATAATGGCATTAAACTACCATAAATTGGTTAAAAGATTTAAGGGGAAAATGATCACATGGGTCAAAAGCTGGGGAATCTTGGTAGAGAAATGAAAATTATAAAAGAATTACATAGAAAATTCAGAATTAAGAAAAACAGTATCTGACAAAAAATAACAACCACCAAAAAGCAAAAAACAAAACCCTGAATGTACTTAACAGCAGTTAGAGATGAGTTCTCTTCCTCTTGATAGGGATGAAGTGGAAGATCGTACTCAGAGCAACAAGGGTCTTGGAGTCCCTCTTTTAATCCACTTGCAGCATGGGTGAGGAATTCAGTAGTCACAGAATTGACTTTTTGTTATCTGTGGAAATTCTGAAGAATGTCTTGTATTTCATTTTTAATAGGATATCTATAGTCTGAATTTTTGTTGTCTGTTCTTCATTACTTTTTATAAAATTTGTGCTGTTCCAAAATTGCTTATGAATTTAGTTTTCATTAATTGAATCCCACTTTCCCATTGCCATTTTTTGAATCTAACTCAATTTAATGAAAATATTCTATTATACACATTAATTAAAACCATTAGAAATTTAACTGAGCAAATATCCTTTTATATGAAGAATAATTCAAGAGGTGGTTTGTCCTTTTTCCTAAATTTTCTTTATTGGTGCACATATTTGTGTATATTTAGGGCTTTACAATTTTATTGATTATCAATTTCACACATTAATTATGATATTTCATGTAATTTTATACATGTATATATGCATACATATATGTTTACATACATACATGTAACTTTGATCAAATTTACCTCCTCTGTTTTACCCTTTAATTCCTTCTCCTTTCTTTTTATAGAGATTTTAATGAGTTTTATTATGTTATTTTATATTCACCAACTCCCATCATTCTTCCTTTCCTTCTCCCTTGTCTTTTTTTTTTTTTTTGTCGGCCGTGGGGCTTGAACTCTGGGCCTGGGTGCTGTCCCTCAGCTCTTCAGCTCAAGGCGAGCGCTCTACCACTTGAGCTACAGCGCCACTTC
>NW_012276827.1:0-1488 GCF_000151885.1 Dipodomys ordii
GTCTGTCTGTCTGTCTGTCTGTCATCATCATCTATCTATCATCTATCATCATCCATCTATCATCTATCATCATCATCCGTCTACCATCTTTCTATCATCATCCATCTATCTGTCTATCATCATCATCATCCATCTATCATCTATCTATCATCTATCTATCATCATGATCATCATCCATCTAGCATCTATCTATCATCATTCGTCTATCTGTCTATCATCATCATCATCATCCATCTATCTTTCTATCATCATCCATCTATCATCTATCTATCTATCACCATCATCATTATCAATCTATCACCTTTTTATCTCTCTATATCTATATCTATTCTGGATCTCATTCAGAATTATAAGCCCTTCTGAACCATTGTGGTTGGTTAATTTCTCCTTGAACACCTTACACTTGAACCCAGGTAGTCTTATTTGTTATAGAATATTAAAAATGCATCCTCTCACACACACATACACACATACTATTCAGATAGTCTCACAGGTTAGTTCAAGCTGGCCTCAAAGTGGTAATGCCCCTGCCTCGGTCTCTAGAGAACTTAAAGATATCTGCTACGATGCCTGTCTAAAACTTCTTTGTCTTTTTTTCCCTTTGTGTCAGTACTGGGGCTTGAACTCAGGGCCTGGGCATTGTCCCTTAGCTTTTTGTCTCACAACTAGAGCTCTATCACTTGATCCACACCGTCACTTCCAGGCTTTTATTAATTAATCAGAAATAAGATTCTCAAACCATCAGTACCTGGCTCCTCCTTTTCCTTTTCCTCCTCCTCCTTCATTTTGCCAGTGCTGGGGTTGAATTCATGGCCTTACGTTTGCCCAGCGGGCTCTCTACCATTGAGCCACACCTCCAGCCCTTTCTTGTGCTGGTTATTTTTGAGATAGAGTCTTTTTTCCTACCTAGGCACATGGCTGGACTGTGATCCTCCTATTTTTCACTTCCTCCCTTAGCGGGATATGTACTACCAGGGACAGCTTCTTTTGTTGAGATGAAGCTTTAGTGCAACCTCAATCCTTCTGACCTCAGCCTCCTACTAAGCTGGGATTACAGGTGCATGCCACTGCACACAGCTATGGGTTGAGAAAGGAGGTCCGGAGAACTTTTCTGTCCAGGTTTGGCCTCAAACCATAATTCTCCCATTCTTAAGTAGCTAGTAGAACATTTTTGTGTGCATGCATTCCCATACTGGGGCTTGGGCTCAGGGCCTGTGCTCTGTCCTTTAGTTTTTCACTCAAGGTTGGTACTTTACCACCTGAGTCACAGCTCCACTTTCAAATACTTATTTTTTTTTTGGTGATTCATTGGAGATGAGTGACACTGACTTGCCTGCCCAGGCTAGCTTTGAACCTCAGTCCTCAGATCTCAGCCTCCTGGGGAGCTAGGTTTACAAGTCTGAGCCACAAGTGCCTGACAGTCCAAAATACTTTGACACAGAGGAAGTCCTTGAACTGGATTTTTTCTTTCTTTCTTTTTTTTTTTTT
>NW_012276828.1:0-6683 GCF_000151885.1 Dipodomys ordii
GCCCGCCCTGGCCCGTGGCGGGGTCGGGCGCCGACCACATGAGCAGCGCGGCCTGGGGCGCCCGCGGGAAGTTGGGGTCGGGCCCCGACGCCAGCTGTCCCCCGGAGAAGCTCCTCAGGGCGTCGCTCCACGAGTGCGAGGAGCCGTAGATGGCGCTGCCGTCCAGCCAGCCGCTCACCTGGTTGGTCTGGGGGGGGGGGGAAGGTCAGGGCCGGGCAGGACTGGACCCCAGGGGCAAAGGGGGGGACCCCCAAGTGCTAAGGCATGCCCAGCTCCCGGTGTGCGCGTCCTCACCAGGTCCCGGGGGTTACTGGGGCTCTGTCCGGTCTCGGGGTCCCAGCGGCTCCTCTGGAAGGGCAGCACCACGTCCCCGCGCCGCTGGGGGTCAAACACGGGGTCTCCGGGCGGGATGCGGATGTTGAGGAACTCGGCGGGGCAGCCGGGGGTCTCCACGCTCACCAGGTCGGACAGCACGTGGTAGCCTGCCCACGAGGCCGGGGGAGGGGGTGGGGGGTGCTGGGCCAGTGGAAGGCGGGCTCTCCGCCCTGCCCAACCTCCTCCTCTCCACCCCCCCCCCAGGCTCTTAGCCCTCCTCCCTCCCCTGAGAAGCTTCCAGAGTCATCTTCCTTCCACGATGGGCAAGTCCAAGCCTTGACCTCTTGCGTTCCCTCCCCGTTCTTCGTCTCTCCTGGCCTTCTCGCCCTGCCCGTGCCCAACACCTGATCTCAGATGTTGTCGTCGTCAGTTTGGCATTCTCCTTGGTAACTGGGAGGTGCTGGGGCTGGGCAGACAGGCCGACACGACCCGTGCCAACACGCACTTGGGAGCCTCCCTGGCTCGCCCCACTGCCAGCCAACGCCAAAGGAGCCCACATAGATGGCGAAGGAGACGCCTGGCTTTGTGGCTGGACTTGCCACCAACCCTGAGCACCCTAGCGCTCTCCCGGTGACCTCCCCTCGGCCTTCCCTGCCAACAGTCCAGAGCCCTGAGCCTGTCCCAGAAGCAACCGGGAACACAGGGCAGAAGGAAAAATACCTACCAGATCCTTTTCACAGCCTGCTTCTACCCCCCAGCCTCCAACAGCCACATATAGAGATGTTCCCCGTTTTCCCTCCCCCCCCCCACCTCTCCTTCTTGCGTGGAACACATTTATGCTTTTGTCCACCCCCCTTCAGCAAGGGTCCTCCTCCCCGTCTCCCTTCCGCTTCTCTCCTCATCCCCTGTCCACACATAGATGCTGACCGACCCCATTGTTCTCCCTCTCCCCAGAAGGCGTCCTCACCGAAGAAGACTCCCAGCACTGTACGGTTCCGCAGAGAAGCCTGCCCTGCAGGGCCCTTGGTGGCAGTGTTGCTAAGGTCCCGGGGATTAGGCAGGTAGGGTTCTCCCAAAGGCTGGTACACACCATCGGCATAGTTGGCTGGGACCAGGCGCTGAAGTCTAGAGCCTAGAATAGGAGAGTTAAGAACAAGCATGAAGGGTCAGGGAGTGTTTTTTGGCCTCTTCTCTCCCAAGCTGCTTTCCGTACCTGGGATCTGAAAATGGTTTTACTTAGACCTGGATGGCCTTTGTGGATGTTTGCCAGCCGTGGCTTCCATCCGTCGGTGCCAGCCCCGGCCCCGGGACTCTATCCACTCGTGGCTCTCACCTACCTTTGCTGCCCCATCTGTGTTCCATGAGGTTGTTGTACCACCCGTCAAATCTCTGCACCTCCCATGAAATGGGGTTCTGAGCTCCTGTGTGAAAATAGGGACAAGGGGCAGCTAGACAAGTCAGGGTGAGAGGCCAGGCAGGCTACGGAGCTCTGTGAGTCTAGCACTTTGAGTAGCAGTAGCGGGACCCCCAGCTCAGATGGGGCAGGGGAGGTAGGGGGTTGGGAGATAGGGTACAGAGGGAGAAAACAGGGTAAAATAATGTCCAAACTCAAGTCCACTCTAAGCCATTCAGTGGGACAACATTACTTTCAACAGATACCATTACTTCTTTTTGTGTGTGTCAGTTGTGGGGCTTGAACTCTGGGCCTGGGTGCTGTCCCTCAGCTCTTCAGCTCAAGGCGAGCGCTCTACCACTGGAGGCACAGCGCCACTTCTGGTTTTCTGGTGCTTAATTGGAGATCAGTCTCATGGACTTTCTTGCCTGGGCTGGCTTTGAACCTATGATCCTCAGCTCTCAGCCTCCTGAGTAGCTAGGATTACAGGCGTGAGCCACCGGAGCCTTCTAAAGGATACTTCTAGCAGGATGCAATGCTTGGTGACAAATGGCCTCAAGGAAGAGGAGTGGCCATGGATGGAGAAGAAGATGCAGGAATCTGTGCTCCCCACACCTGTCAGATCCCTGGGGGACCCAGTAGGACAGAAATCTTTCCTAGTTCTCAGACATCACACAGAGGAAGGGCCAACCACACCCCATACTTGGGAAGGACAAGTCATTCTGTGACCCATCAATGGGCAGGGGCAATGGGAAGAGGGGCCTGGCCCTCTGTGGTTGAGCAGAGCCCAGGGCAGAGGTGTGGTGCTGCTCCTCTGGTCTTTTTCCCAGTTTCTTGGGTGGGAACAGGGACTGTACTGGCCATGTGAATGACTTTGCTCCTTCCCCCTTTGGAACATCTTGTCCCCCATAGAATTCCTGCCTTTGATGCTATTGCATCCCTTCCAGAAGGGAAGAACTGAGGAAGGGAGGGGCAGGAAGGAGGGTCCAGAATCAGGTAAGGAATGGAAGTCATTCTGGCCAGTATATTGGATGACGAGCTAGGGGCTAGGGAGGGAAACATGACTCAGGCACTGAAGTTTAAGCAAAGAACATGGCTGAGGATCTGTATAAGATCTGGGCAGGGACTAGGACAGCCATATACATGTGATCTTTAAAGTAAGATGAACTGGTAGTAGAACATGGAAGGGGCTTTAGAAGGAGAATACAGAGAGAGAATATCAATAAGGATTTGGGGCAAAAGCTGAAGATAAAAGGAAACACCAAAGCCAAGGGAAAGGGAGGATGGGAAAGAACTCAAAGTTGAGCAGCTCTGACAAAGGAGAACGAGAGGCCGAGCCACCATCTTCAAACCAGGATAGATCATTCTATGGGTTTTCCTTTTCTCTTGTTTTACATCATCCATCCCTAATGATCAGAGATTTGCTCTTTGTAGCCTAACTTTTGGCTTTTTTTTTTTTTCCTGAACTCTGAGCCTGGGCGCTGTCCCTCAGCTCTTCAGCTCAAGGCTAGCACTCTACCACTTCAGCCACAGCACCACTTCTGGCTTTTTTCTTTTTGCTTATGTGGTGCTGAGGAATCGAACCCAGGGCCTCGTGCATGCAAGGCAAGTGCTCTACCACTGAGCCACCTTCCCAGCCCAACTTTTGGCATCTTAAACCTACTTCCCTTCTAAGGGAAGAACCTTAGATTTTTGATAAGAGATTGTCAGAGCTGGGCACCAGTGGCTCATACATGTAATCAAGGATGCTCAGGAGGCTGAGATTTGAGGATCATGGTTCGAACCTAACCTGGGCAGAAAAGTCTGTGAGACTTTTATCTCCAACTAACTAGCAAAAAGCTGGAAGTGGAGGTGCGGTTCAAATGGTAGAGCATCAGCCTTGAGTGAACAAGCTAAGGGAGAGGGCCTGAGTTCAACCCCAGTACCAACAGGAAGGAAGGAAGGAAGGAAGGAGGAAAGAAAGGAAGGCAGGAAGGAAGGAGGGAGGGAGGGAGGGAGGGAAGAGGGAGAGAAGAAGGAAAGGAGAGAGGGAAGGAAGGAAGGAAGGAAAAAATAGAAAAGAACAGAAGAAAAAAAGAAAAACAGAGGCTATCCAAAGCTGAATTCTTGTGGTTAATCCTATTTTTAGTTTCCATCATATTATTTGTTTTTTAATTGGTGACTCTTCTTCAGCTTTGGGTACAATCTGACCCCAAAATTCCATTTCTGTCTCTACTCTCTAATTAATCTTTTCCTGTATCAAATCAGAAGTACTTGTTTTATGAAAAAAAAAGAAGAAAAAGAGAAAGTACCCCCCCAAAAAAAACTAGAAGGGATCAAATACCAAGTGAATTACTAAATGTATTTGGAAATAATTATCATTTCAATATCCACTTATCTATTCAACAGCTAGAAATGGGTATCTACCAGAGATTGGGTCAGCCAGGGACTAAAGATACAGAGATGAATATGACACAGCTGCTGTCCCTGGAAGAACCAAGAAGATTCTGGTCCCTCTGTTCCTAGCTGTTTTCCTCCTAATATCTACTCACCCAGGGGGGTCCATGGCCCAACCAGTAACGCCCATGCCAGAGCCAGGTGGAAGCTCATGCTGACAATGATAATAGGAGCTCAGATGTTAGACTACTCCAAAGTGGAGATCCTAGAAAAGGAGAGAACAAAGAAATGAGCCCAAGCAATTCAGAAGCATCCATCTCAACAGATGTTAAGAATCAAAGCCGGAGGAGGGGGAGGGGAGGCTGAGCCCAGGCCAGAGTGGGTAGCACAAAGCAAGAGACCCACTCTTTCCTGAGATTCTTTTGGTGGTGGTGGTGGTGGTCATGGAGCCTGAACTCTGAGCTGGGCACTGGCCCTCAGCTCTTCAGCTCAAGGCGAGCACTCTACCACTTGAGCCACAGCGCCACTTCCGGCTTTTTCTGCTGATGTGGCGCTGAGGAATGGAACCCAGGGCCTCATGCATGCAAGGCAAGCACTCTACCACTGAGCCACCTTCCCAGCCCCTCCTGAGATTCTTTTATTCATTCTACAAATCCTCAATGGGCCTGCTACAAACAGAAACTAACATAGGCATGAGATTAAGGAAAAATTCACATAATCATAACCTTGACCTTCACAGATCTTAGCTTCTGATTAGTTAGAAAACCCATGCTGTGGCCCAGCTGCCCACAGAGGGCAGGAGGCTGGGCTATGATCTCAGTGTGGCTCCCCCTCCTACAACAGGGTATTAGGCTAGTCACTTATCTGGTTGGATCCTTTTTTCCCCTCTTTCCAGCCTTGGTAGTAAATATGCCTGTTTACTTCCCAGCATGATCTCCAGAAACCAGATGTGAGAATGAGGTTGAACTTAGAGCAAGAAAAGTGACAGGTGTGACCCAAGTGTGATATGACTCCTCTGGGTAAACTCAGGAGGGGTGCAGGGCTTGCTACTCAGGATTTAGTATAGGCTCCCAGCTCTTCCCATACCCACCCATATAGGCCAACACATCACACTGAGACAAGAAGGAAACAGAAGCAGAGGAAGACCCAGGCTGGTACTTCTGAGTGGCACAAAGCAGATCTAAAGCCAGTGAAGTCCTTCTACAGGCAACCTGGGAATGGTGTAAGAAATGGAGTTGATTTAGCCAAGCCTCAGAGTTCCAGGAAGTGACCTCATTCTCACGCCTTAATACTCTATGAAACAAACGGAAAACCAGCCAACCAACTACTGAATCGTTAGGCCTCGCCACAATCCCAAACACAGTATGACACCAGCCCACCGAGTCCTCCCCATGCTGCCTTGGGAAATGTGTAAAGAGAGTTGGGCTTTGGCTCTTTGAAGCTGGAAGGCTGGAAATGCTGAAGTGGCCACAGTGCTCCTCCCTCATCGGCACTGTCCTCCCCTTCCCCTCCCCCTCTCAACAGGTCTTCAGGATCCTGATCCCCAAACCCCCATGTACCACTTGCCCCACCTGAGGGCATGCTGTCATGCTGTCATGGCTTTCAGGCCAGGCTGGTGGGGGTGGGGGGGGACAAGCGGTACAAGCATGCTTCACAACCACTGCTTGTGGGCAAATATCCCTGAAGGATTTACACTGCCACATGGGTGCAGTCGCTTCCACACAGCCTTGAAATGAAGGCAGCAGGCCCAGGCACAAGGCAATAAAAAACCAGCAAGCAGTGGTACCTGGGAACAAGCACAGGCCTGCTTGGTTCTGGTTCCACAAGACCACTTTGTTATTGTTGTTTTGTTGTTCTTTCCAGCATAAAGTTACAGAATAGGGCCCCGGGTGGCTCTTGAGACAGGGGGAAAGATGAATTAAGACCCTGTCAAAGGGTAAAAGGATGGACCCAAATTCCTTGCCTCGGCCAGATTGTGCTGATGTCAGGAGATCCTCAGCCCAAGCAAACTGGATCATCCGACATTCCCGGATCCCGAAGACCCCCAACTCTCCCCAAACCTTGATGAGGAAGAGCCCAGGCTCTAACCTGGACCCCCTTTCAGCCTCAGGAAAAGGTAGCAGGTGTGGACGAGGTGGCTGGGAAGGATTCCCCTTCCCTCAAAACAATAAAAAAGGGTCCAGCTTTTGGGGGGTGGGGGGCTCCCCGCGGCCCTCGGAGCCCACGGGAGCGCGTTCCTCCTCAAGCACCCACATCCACCCGCCAGGAGAAGCCCCCCCCAGGATCTGACCTTGGCAGCGTGGTCCCCCCCACCCCAGCCTGGGACTGCGATGGGCTCCGGTCTGGGGTTCGACTGGGGCCCCCCAACTCGCTCGCGCTCTCTCCTTGCTCTCTCGCTCGCGGCTCCGCTGCCTCCAGAGCTGTGAGCCGGGGCGGGTGGAGGGTGAAGAGGGCCCGGCGCCGAGGCGGGGCGGGACGAAGCTGAGCGGGGCTCAGAGAGGGCGGAGCTCTGAGGGGCGGGGCGGGTGGGGCTGGAGGTGAAGAGGGCCCAGCGCTGAGGCTGGGCGGGGCGGGGCTCCGCGAGGGGCGGGGCTCTGAG
>NW_012276829.1:0-1331 GCF_000151885.1 Dipodomys ordii
GCTGGTAGCTTTAGTGTGGTCTTGTTTGTAAACATTTGGGTAAATGCCCAAAAGTGGGATTGCTGGGTCATAGGGGAGTTCTATATGAAGTCTTTTCAGGAACCTCCATGCTGCTTTCCAAAGTGGTTGAACAAGTTTACATTCCCACCAACATGATTATTGTATTCTATTTAAAAAATTGTAAACACGAAAATTTTTTTCTAATCATGGAGCTTGAACTCAGAACCTGGCACTGTGGCTGAACCACAGTACCACATTTGGTTTTCTGGTGGTTAGTTGGAGATAAGAGTCTCACAGACTTCCCTGACCTGGCTGGCTTTGAACCGTGATCCTCAGATCTCAGTCTCCTGAGTAGCTAGGATAACAGGCATGAACGACTGATGCCCAGAAAGAAAAATTTAAAAAAAAAGCAAAAACAATACAGAAAACCAGGAAATTTAGAGATAAAATCAAATGAAATCTCCAGAAGAGAAAGTAATTTTGATAGAACAATTCATGGTGTGGCAGGGGTCATCAATAGAACATTAAAACATGCCTGTCCTTTTCTGTTCTTTTTTCTTCCTAATAAGAGTCCTGGGAATGTAACGGTATATGAACATACACACAGAAGACTTTCTAGGTTGGTCGTATGGTCAAGTTTTGGCCAAGAAGGGAAAATTGTGTGGCTGATTTTCCAGTAATTATGCTTTGACAAAATTGAATGCTAAGAATCCTTTGACTTCATAAAACTATTTTATTGGCCCTAGAATACATACTTCTGGACAAAGATCTTACAAGCAACTAAAGAAAGGGGTGAAGTGCCTTCAGAGGAAGAAAAGTAGGACCTAGAAGAAAGTTCTCACTAAGAACAAAAATGGAATCTAAAAGGCAGTGGGATAATAAAATGCTAATTTCAAAATGCTAGTTTAAAGAAGGCAACCTAAGATTTCCTAACTAGCTACTAAAACACAAATTAAATGCAAATGGAGAATACAAATCTAAAGAGTTTTTAACCTTTATCAAATCTACCAAGAACTGCTAATAGAAATATTTCAGGAAAAGAAGGGAAAATTCAGAAAGAAGAGGAAAAATGATGAAAGAAATGGAAAGTGAATGAAGTTATAAACAAATGTATATGTATAAATAGTTACTCTTAAAGTAATAAGCAAGCCGGGCGCTGGTGGCTCACGCCTGTAATCCTAGCTACTCAGGAGGCAGAAATCTGAGGATCACGGTTCAAAGCCAGCCCGGGCAGGAGAGACCCTGAGACTCCTATCTCCAATAAACCACCAGAAAACCGGAAGTGGCGCTGTAGCTCAAGTGGTAGAGCGCTCGCCTTGAGCTGAAGAGCT
>NW_012276830.1:0-2339 GCF_000151885.1 Dipodomys ordii
GGGGGGGGGGTCCGGTCGTGGGGCCTGAACTCTGAGCCTGGGCGTTGTCCCTGATATCTTCAGCTCAAGGCTAGCGCTCTACTACTTGAGCCACAGAGCCACTTCCGGCTTTTTCTGTTTGCTTATGTGGTGCTGAGGAATTGAACCCAGGGCCTTGAGCATGCAAGGCAAGTGCTCTACCACTGAGCCACCTTCCCAGCCCAATCCGTGGGCTTTCTATTGATCTTGCTAGCTTTGTCCTTTGCCATGCAGAAGCTCTGCAATGTCATGGAATCCCATTTGTCCAAGTTTCTTTGATTTGTTGTATTTCTGTGTCTCTATTAAGAAAATTTTAACCTGTGCCAAGGAGACCTACGGTTTCTCCTATTCCATCCTGTAATGTTTTCAGAGCGTCTGCTTTGACTCCGAGGTCTGTGATCCATTTGGAGCTGATTCTGGTGCAGGGAGATATATAAGGTTCTAGCTTTAGTTTTCTACAAGTGATTAACCAATTTTGCCAGCACCATTTAATGCTGTCTTTCTTCCATTCTATTTTTTTAGATCCCTTATCGAAAATTAGATGTGTATATGTCTGTGGGTTCATTTCTGGGTTTTCAATTCTATTCTATTTGTCCTGAGGTCTGTTCTTGTGCCAATACCAAGATGTTTTGATTACTATGGCTTTGTAGTAGAGTTTGAAATTTGGTATTGATATTCCTCCAGCACTGCTCTTTCTGTTAAGGATCATATTTGCTATTCGGGATCTTTTATTGTTCCATATGAATTTTTAGATTAACTCTTCTATTTCCTTGAAGAATGAGGTGGGAATATTGATAGGTATAACATTGAATTTGTAGATAGCCTTGGGAAGTATTGCCATTTTCACCATGTTGATCCTTCCAATCCAGGAGCGTGGGAGTTTTTTCTACTTTCTAAGTTCTGTTTTGATTTCCCTTTTCAAGTTTTTAAAGTTTTCATCATAGAGGTCCTTCACTTCTGTGGTTAAGTTAATTCCTAGGTATTTAATTTTTGTGGTCCTATTACAAATGGAATTGCTTTCCTGATTCCAGCCACGCTTTTCTAATTGTTGGCATAAAGAAAAGCCATTGATTTTTGAGAGTTAATTTTATACCCTGATACTTTGCCAAAGTTTTGAATCAGCTTAAGTAATTTAGAAGTGGAGTCCCTGGGATTCTTTAAATACAAGATCAAGTCATCTGCAAAGAGGGAGAGTTTTACTTCATCTTTCCCTATTTGGATCCCTTTTATGTTTGCGTCTTCTCTTATTGCTATAGCTAGACATTCTTTTTTATTTATTTTTTATTGTGAACATACTGTACAGAAGGGTTACAATTACATGGGCAAGATAATGAGTACATTTCTTATCAAACATTGCAGCCTCCTCCTTTGTTTACCCTTCACATCCCTTCCCAGCCTCCCCCCGCCCCCCCACCCAAACCTCCCCCCCACACCAAAGTTGTAAAGTTTTTTTTCGACATGACAACTTGTATTCTCATTGTTGTAATGAGTCCACCTGTATCCTTAAACAACTTGTTTTTCCCCTTCTCCTCCACAAATTATACTGACATCAAATATAGTGAAAGCAGGGGTCATACTGGGGGGGAGGGACATACAAAGCAACAAAGAAACAATCTTATAAATGCTTTAGAAACAAATGCATGAAAGAAAAAAAACATTTAAATACATGTCTAAGGGTTTATTTTCCTAACATCACATTATCTGACCTTTTGCGCTTGACTCAGACATATACTAGATATAGCAAATAAGGGAAAATATGGGACCTATGTTTCTTTGGGCTTGGTTACTTCACATAATATATTTTTTTTACAAGCCTTTCCATTTCCTAACAAATGGAGCAATCTCATTCTTTCTGATGGAGGCATAGAATTCCATTGTGTATATATACCATATTTTCTTGATCCATTCGTCTACTGAGGGGCATCTGGGTTGGTTCCATACCTTAGCTATGATAAATAATGCTGCAATAAACATAGTTGTACTAGTAGCTTTAGTGTGGTCTTGTTTGTAAACCTTTGGGTAAAGGCCCAAAAGTGGGATTGCTGGGTCATAGGGGAGCTCTATGTGGAGTCTTTTGAGGAACCTCCATACTGATTTCCAAAGTGGTTGAAAAATTTACACTCCCACCAACAATGAAGTAAGGTTCCCTTCTGTCCACATCCCCTCCACCATCTGTTGTTGTTAGAGTTCTTGATTTTTTCCATTCTAACTGGGGTGAGGTGGTATCTCAGTGTTGTTTTGATTTGCATTTCTTTTATGGCTAGGGAGGTTGAGCTTTTCTTCATGTGTCTATTGGTCATCCTTCTTTCTTCTTCAGAGAA
>NW_012276831.1:0-1372 GCF_000151885.1 Dipodomys ordii
GCTCTACCAATTGAACTACAGGGCCACTTCCTGTTTTCTGGTGGTTTATTGGAGATAGGAGTCTCACGGTCTCTCCTGCCCGGGCTGGCTTTGAACCGCGATCCTCAGATCTCATCCTCCTGAGTAGCTAGGATTACAGGCGTGAGCCACCAGCGCCCTGCAATTGCTAGATTCTTTTCCACCAATATCTCACCTTTTTTTCTATCTTTTTTTTTTTTAGTGTTACTGGGGATTTAATTCAGGACTTCATACTGTTAAGCAAATCCTTTATCACTTGAGCCACCCCACCAGTCACTTATTTTCAGAATATTCTCTTGTACCACTGTGCTCAATAATTGGTTGAAATAAAGTCTTGCAAATTTTATTCCAAGATAGACCTTGAGCCATGTTTTCCTGGACTCTTCCTCCCAAAGTTTTAGGATTTCAGACTTGCGCCATCACACTGGGATTCTTCCCATATATATATATATATATGTATATGTATATATATATATGTATATATATATATTGTTTATTATTTTTAAGTACTTGTACAAAGAGGTTTCATCCCAACATGCCAGTTTCTGAGTAAGTGCATCTTGATTAGTTTCACCTTTTCTGGTAGTGGAACTTGAACCATAGTCTGAACATTGTCTCTCAGCTTTTTCACTCAAGGCTGATTTTCTCCCACTTGAAATACACTTTCACTTCCAGCTTTTTGGTAGTTAATTGGAAGTAATAGTCTTAGAACTTTCCTCTCTAGACTGCCTTAGAACCGTAATTCTGTTGCTTTCTTTAGTAGTTAGGGTTAAAGGCATCTTCCACTGGTGCCAGGCACCTTTTCTTATTTCCATGGTTCTTTTACTCAACATGTCATTTGCTTTATTCACACTGAACTACTAAGTGAATTTACCTAATTTTCCTACTGTACTATCCAGCTCCCATTGCAGCAGAGTCTTGAACATTGTTGACAAATCTAATTTAGCCTGTGGCCTAAATCTAGCCTACTGCCTATTTTTGTAATAATTGCAAGCTGAAAATAGCTTTACCTTTTTTAAAAGTTGATTAAAAATCAGAAAAATTCATATTCTGTAATTAACATACAATTTAAGCTTTGCCTAAAGATTTATTGGAACACTATCATACTCAGTTGTTTGCATGTTGTTTTATTGTTACCAGCTACCATTTGCCATTGTCTAAGGATAAACATGATTATCTATGGTAATTGCTAGATTCGGTCGTGGGGCTTGAACTCTGGGCCTGGGCGCTGTCCCTCAGCTCTTCAGCTCAAGGCGAACGCTCTACCAATTGAACTACAGGGCCACTTCCTGTTTTCTGGTGGTTTATTGGAGATAGGAGTCTCACGGTCTCTCCTGCCCGGGCTGGCTTTGAA
>NW_012276832.1:0-3237 GCF_000151885.1 Dipodomys ordii
GAAGTGGTGCTGTGGCTCAAGTGGTAGAACGCTAGCCTTGAGCTGAAGAGCTGAGGGACAGCGCCCAGGCCCAGAATTCAGGCCCCACGACTGGACCCCCCCCCAAAAAAAATCTACAACCACTGCCTTGTAATATCAACATCTATAGTTTTGACTGATGATAAAAGACACAATCCAGTGCTTCTAAGACCACAGTGGCTTGCTACCTATGTGGATAACTGAGTTAAGTGACAAATTTCAGTTTTAAGTTGGTGGATACAGAGATGTAGTTCTTCCCATCTAAGGTTATAGATTTTTCATTCTGTCCATGGATCTTAGGGAAAAAAATCACGTCATAAACAGGACTGTCATTGAATTCAAGTGATTCCTTTTGTGCAAGTACTTACCACAGGAGACCAGAGACGTGTACCAGCCACAACAGAGAAGATGAGAGGCTCAATTTCACCTTGGGACTGTGTCCCTAAGGAGACCCATTCGGAAGTACCAGTGCCATACCGAAAACATTCTGTCCAAGTCTTGTATTTTTAGACTTTGGGAAAGATCCAATTAATATGATTTTGCTGAGGATCAAATTATAAACTAGATTGGGTTGGAGCTTTGTAAAACAGGCTTTCCTTGGGAAATTCCATAAATTACTTGAGATGCAAAGGCAGATGAAAGGCAGGAACAATGTGTGTATATTCTCATTCTTATAACTTGTTTTTATATTATAGTATAACATGCATCATTTCTACATCAACAAACACAATGATAAAATATTACTAATGGCTGTATATTATTTTTATTGCAAACATACCCTCGCCTTAATTATCTAGTATGGTGCTCTGGGTTAAAATTTTGTCCATATTCTATTTTAATTTCCTTAGAATAGTTCTATAAATGGATTGGTTGTATCACTGTTTAGAAACAACCAAAAGAACAATGCATATATTAAGGATTTGGGGGTTTGATGGGTACTAGCAAATTGTCTCCCAGAACCATTGTTCAGGTTCCCACTGGAACTGGAGCGCCTAAAGTGGGAAGGAGAATGAAAGAATGTCTTCATGGGGAAAAGTGGCTGAGAGGAAGCTCAGGACACTCTACCTTAGTGCTGGAAATACCTTTGGGACAAAATGTGAGCGAGGAACAGGGGCTGCAAGGTAGGAAATCTCTCATTGTTAACTCGATTTAAATCATCTGGGTAGATATAGCCTTATATAGCTGTTCTAAGGCAAGCAAAAGAAGCAGTGTCCGTGTTTAGACCATTATGGTAAACGTAGTGAAATATAAACACACATTGCTTGGAGGACTCTGGACCGGGGGAACAGTTTGTTTGGGACACACAAACAGCAATGATCACTTGGTCCATGAGCTCCACACCTGGACCTTCCCCTTTCAGTGGACATTCCCCTTCCTCTCTTCTTTCCTCCTTCCATATTTCCTTTTTTTTTTAAATTACCATCTCTAATTTTTCTCCTTTGCAGCTAGGTAGTATATGCCAAGAGTACTGAAACCATTTCACATTTCTTTTATGTGGTGTAATCAGCAACGGTAGATATAGGAGAATGAATAGCTTTCTAAGTCTCTCTATCAGATCATGCCACAAACTATATTCGATTTAAGGAAAATAAAAAATCTACAGGTCTGTGATGATTCTCTCTTCTCCTCCAAGATTTTTACAGATGTAGACTTAGTTTATGTCTTCAAATATCTAGACCAAAAATCAATTTTCTCCCCATAATCCCACTTCTCAGATCTGCAATTAGATTGTTAGTATCTGCTTTGGTCCACGAGTCAGACACCAAATCACCAATGTCATCTCTGGATGCCTTTGGAGGTGAGGCCCTAGAGAGGTACCTTAAGGAAAGACTGGGCTTTCCCACTAAGGTATGAGTGGCTTTTCACGAAGAGTTGGAGCTGTTTGCTAGTGGCTCCTTCCTGTAATGCTTGCTGCTCAGGAGGCTGAGATCTGAGGCTCATGATTTAAAGCCAGCCTGGGCAGCAAAGTTCGTGAGACTCTGAGCTCCAAATAACTGTCAAAAGGCCCTGAGTGAGTGAAGCTGTAGCTCAAATGGTAGAGTGCTGCCTTGAGCAGAAGAAAGAAGGAAGAGGAGGAAAGAGAGAGGGGGGGGGGAAAGGAAGGAAGGAAGGAAGGAAGGAAGGAAAGGAGGGAAGGAGGGAAGGAGGGAGGGAAGGAGGGAGGGAGGAAGGGAACGAGGGAGGGAGGGAGGGAGGCGAGATGGAGCCTGCACACCTGCTGCAGAAATACCATCTTCGCCCGTGCCAAGCAGGTGCTGAGGCCAGCCTCCCTCCAGCCTCCAAAACGGTGAGGCGAATGAACTATTCTTTAGAAACTGCCCGGCCTGAGGTATTTGGGGCGATGTCATCAGAAGATGGGCTATTTGCTCCCAGGTTTTCACGTGTGCCCCGGGAGGCAGCTCCGTTGCGTGAGGGAAACGTGACACGTGGGCATCCCGAAGTTCCCCGGGCCACACACAGCACCCGCGGAGCACGCCCACCCTCAATTAGCATTTGCTAATTGGTGCCGGCTGGGCCGGTTCTCTCACCCCCGGAGGCTCTCCGGTCCTTTCCCCAGGTGTGGTCCCCGGACCCCACTTCTGGCCTGCGGTGACAACCGTGCCCCCCCTTAAATCCTTGCGCGTCGGGACTCCCCCTCTCACCCCCGGCCCCCCGGCGTCGTCCGGCCGGGGGCAGGGCTCACCCCCTCCCCGCACAGCGGGCCGGCAACGGTGTTCTCCACGGTCCCAGGAGAGCCGGGCGCAGAAAAGTTCAGTGGGTGCCGAGGTCGTGATTTCCCCAGCGCCGGGCCCGCGCGGCCGCCGTTCCACACCCGCGCCCGGCTCGGGCCTGGCTTTTCCGCCCCACCCCACGCGCACCCCACGGGACACTCGGGGCGGCGCCCCCCCCCGCGCACGGTCCCGCCGCCCGCACTCACTCCACCACGCATTTGGGCGGACAAAGGAGCGATCCCGGGGACGGGGGCGCCGAGCCCCCGGAGCCGAGCCCGGTCACGCCCCGCGCGCGTGTCGGACGCAGCCCAGGCAGAAAACCAACATCGGTGGAATCCGCTAACCCAGGCCCTTCGCGGGGCTTCGTCCTCACGCACCCCACGTCCTGTCGGGACTCCCCCCAAGTCCGTTCCCCAAGCGCCCAAGGGTGACCCAGGCCGCCCCTTCTCCAGTCCCCACCCCGGGAGGGGGGCAGGGGCTCCCGGCGCGCGGCGGCGGCTGCGGCGGG
>NW_012276833.1:0-1642 GCF_000151885.1 Dipodomys ordii
ATTACAGGCAGAAGCCACCAGCGCCCGGCCCCACAGAATTTCTGAATTACTACTAGTATTCAGTTTCTTGGCTGAGTAGAAATAGTCACTCTATTCATTTATTAAGCAATACCTTTATATTTTTTTCTATATAAATGTAAATGTTTATTTAAAAATTAGATACATTATAATTCCTAATTAGCAGAGATAGGGAAATTCATAAAAAATTAGAAGAAACTCCTTATCACTTAAAAAATTGGGAAAATCAAGATGTATATAAAGCTGGGCATTGAAGACAGGTAGTTTGTGTGTGTATCCTAAAGTAAATGCTTCTACTTCTATGAACTTGACCTTAAAACTTTGTTTAAACTTCAAGTTCCAAATTATTCCTTAATAAAAATACACAATATTTATCAACAGAAATGATAAAGCACTCTTTTCCTCAAATTGGCATCGAGTGTCGTGTGTGTGTGTGTGTGTGTGTGTGTGTGTGTGTGTTCAATACTGCCTGAAGAGTTAAGCCAATATGTTCCTAGGTTTACCAATAGCCAACAAATGTGACTCTGGTAGTTACTATGTTTCTGCTTTTACTGATTTGCAAAAGTCAATTTATAAATATAAGCATGTCTTACATACCTTACATAATTACTTAGATTTGCAATCCTTTCTTAACCCTAGTTAGATCCCAGACACACCAAAATGGCAAAAATAAACAAAACTAATTTTCCTCTGCTGAACTCTCAGTCAGGAAACTCATTTATCCTATGTGTGCCAAAACTAAACATCTTCACAGTCCTCCATCCTTGCCTTTTAGGTGACTCAGAACACCTGGATGCCAATTGCTTGCTGATGATAATTAGCTTTCAATTATCACCAGTTACATTTTCACCTGTTTAATTTGCAAATTCTGAATTTTTTGGCTTGTCCTATTAACAAGCTCTGATCTTCTGTCTTCTGTACACCTGGCAACTTGCGAGAGGGTAGTTTTTCCACGGGGGAATTTCCCCTTCATCTGTTATGCTGTCCAGTTCTATCCATCTGGTGTTAGGTAGGGATATGTTTCTCAAAGAGACACTTGGATGCATCCAGGTTGCCAGTCAGCTTCTTCTGTCCACCCGGCTTGTTTCCTGGAAGTGTTTCTTATGACTTTTCTCACATGGTTTGGAAGCAGTCAAAATAATCTTGTTTCTGTAAAGACATAATCAAAACAATAATCAGACACTACGAAGAATGAGTTAAATTTTAACAATGATTATCTTAAAATAAAATTCAGGAATGAATTTAGGATCAGTAAACCAGTAAATAATTGTAAAAGGTGGTACTGCAGTAAAAAATTGAAGGAGAATAAGAAGATACCCTAATGAAATTTGCTGGTGGCTATATATTGTATTAAAGTTTTGTATTCAGAAAACATGATGGTACGTTTATAGCTCAAAGACATAAAATAACACAATTAAAATGAGAGAGCTATTTGAATTGATATTTTTAGAGAAAATATGTGAAGACCAATAAGAACATTAAGGATAGTGAACATCCTTCGCTATGTGTGAATTGAAAAGAACTATGAGGGGGCTGGGAAGGTGGCTCAGTGGTAGAGTGCTTGCCTTGCATGCATGAGGCCCTGGGTTCCATTCCTCAGCACCACATAAGCAAAAAGAAAAAA
>NW_012276834.1:0-2831 GCF_000151885.1 Dipodomys ordii
ACCCGATCCTCCCTGTCTAATGCTTTCTGACACCATAAGTAGCTAATAAAAGTTGTAGATGACTTACCTTCATTGCACTTTGATGCCTAAACAATTTAAAGATACCTGGAAAGAGTTGGGCACTAGTGGCTCATGCCTGTAAGCCTAACACTCCAGAGGCTGAGATCTGAGGACCAAGATTCAAAGCCATCCTGGGAAAATAAATCTGTGAGAGTGTTATCTCCAATTTACCATCAAAAACTGAAAGTGGTAGTGTGGCTCAAGTGTTAGAGCACCAGCCTTGAGTAAAATAAAACAAGTGAGAGTGTAAGGCCCTGGTCTAAGGCCCAATAGGAGTGCACACATGTATATGTGCATAGCCACACATGTGCATGCAGACGTGTGCACGCATACACACACACACAAACACACACACACACAAAGAATGTAAGAAAGCTGGATATGAAATAGTACTCCCTCTACATCCCTGGCTTCAGTGATTCAGGCAGAGAGGCCTTTGGGATCCCTGGAAATTAACTCTTCCTCAACTTTCACAACAACTAGGTTGGCCTCTTGGAGTCATAAAAGAACATAGGACATCTAAATGATTTGGGGTGGGATTCTGGCCTGGAGACAGTTTAAATGGCATTACAACCTAAATGTTGGTTTTCTTGGGGCCTTTATAGGCCAGGGACAAGGAAAAAAGTGCTTAGAAGATGTGATTCAGTTTGCTGGAAAAGAGAACCTTTCTCCTGGCTGATAAGAAACAGCAACCTCAACTCCCCTCTGAGAGGGGTGAGGAAGAAAGAGCTAGCAAGATCCTGAGTTCAAGCCCCAGGGTCAGTACAAAAAAGATGTATGGAGATTGGTGAGGACCAAGAGCTCAAGACTGATCCTGCAGTTGAAAAAAGCCCAGAGGCAGGCAAGTCAGGACACGTCATCTTTGAGTCCTACTGGTAAGCTCTTAACCTTTCTCTTGACAACTCTCAGGTCCTGAGTGTTAAAGAAGACACAGAAGAAAAAGTCAGTGCTTTATGAGTCTGACAAAAAAAATCAAGGTTTTATAAAAATTCTACTTCTGAAGATTTATATTCTGTTTAATGCCATGAGGACTTGAGATGGCTAAAAAAATCTACTTGTAAAGCAAATAGGATTATTGGATTGTGAAATTGAGAGCCATAAAATTTAGAACAATTTTATATAAAACTTCAACTTTTTTGTATTTCAAAGCAAAAAAGTCAGACAGTAGCAAGTAAATTTGAATCTCAAAAAAGGAGAGGAACAAAGGTTTTCTCTTTTCTGAGTGACTTAAACCCACCATCAATGGGAGGTGACTTAGGTTAACCACTTGCTCTGGGGCTGAAAGCTGAACTTGCCCCTGATTCTTGCTGTATCAGACATCCTAGCTTCTTAAATTTGTCTCAGTGTCTGCAGAAGCCTCTTCTTTTCTTTTCTCTGATGAAAAATCTGTTAAAATTTCTATCTGTGCCTCTTTTAGCCTCTCCACGACTCAGCACCTGAACTTTACACTTCATCAGGTCCTGTAAAGTATTAGCTTCTCATTTTCCCCTTTTGTATTAAACTTCTTTTTCCATTTGAAGGCTAAGTCTTTTAGTGCAAAGACAACTCTCTGATGTTTTTTTTTTGTTTCTCTGAGTCCAGGTAAGAGGTATCTTATGTAATGATTAGGATTTGTTTTTGAATTCTGAATCTGTGTGATACTGGATAGAGTATATATGCTTTCCTTCTCCTGTAAGATAGGGATTAAATGGGCATAAAGCACTTAGCCCAGTGTCTAGCTCATAAAGTTATCCATCAGGCAGTAGCTTTATTTATTGTTATCTGACCTAACTGGGAGATATAGTTTCCAGGCCTGGCATACAGCTGAGGCACGCTTTAGGGATGATATCCCCATCCCCATCTCTTGGAGTTGGTAGAGATCAGCCCTTCTTTTTCAAGATGAGAAACTGAACCCTGCTTGTACTCCCACCCATCACTATAGCTCCTCTCCATCTGATTTGAGTGTCTATTACCATTTCATTGAGATGCCACTTAGAAAGGCCTTTGAATGTGAGCTGCAGAGAAGGCTGCATGTTGGGCGTAGAGGACTGCCCCATTAACATTCAATCCATAATAGAGACCATTATCTTGGCAGCAAAATACCCCAGCAGTAGTGATGGGAGGAAATGGGGGTGGGTTACCAGAGCAACAGAGATACTTGAGCAGCGCTGTTTCCATGGCAACAGAGCCTGAATGAGAGCACCCTCCTAGTTCGAAGGCAGGTTGTATTCTCCAGCAGCAACAGTGACTGAATTGCAAAGGGTAATCTTAGAATTTAGGCCAGAATAAAACCCTTGGGAGAGACCAAACTCTTCAAGCTGGAACCCTGATCTTGGCTATTCGATGATTAGCTGTCTTCTCAAGGCCATCAATTCTTATTTATAATTTGCAATGTCCAAGGAGGGTATGCTTTTCTAGAATCCATCTCAGAAGATACACAAATTAAGCAGTAAACAAATAGCTGAGAAATTCAACTCCCCCTTTCCTCAATTTTAATCAAAGAAATACATACACTCATATTATTAAAAAATTAATTAGTGCCCATAACTAAAACATCAGGTCCACATGTATAACACTTCCTCCCTCCCAGGATTCCTAGATGTAACCATATCTAGAAATATTAGCTGCAGATATATATCTTACTTCCATGTTTTCAGATATTTCTGAATTAAATATACTTTCCTGTTATATTAAGTATATGTCTCTCACACCCTATCTTTTTTTTATTGTGAAAATGCTGTACAGAGGGGTTATAATTACATGAGCAAGGTAATGAGTACATTTCTTATCAA
>NW_012276835.1:0-1361 GCF_000151885.1 Dipodomys ordii
TTCAGCTCAAGGCTGGTGCTCTACCCCTACAGCCACAGCTCTGCTTCCAGTTTTCTGGGGAGATCATTGGAGATGAGTCCTGTCAGGGCTGGTGCTTTGAACCGTGATCCTCAGGCCTCAGCCTCCTGAGTAGCTAGGATGGCAGGCGGGAGCCACCGGCGCCCGGCCTCTTCTTTGGTATTGGATCTTGCCACGTTGCCCATTCTTCTTGCCTTAGCTTCCTAACTAGCTGGGACTAAAGCTTTGCACTACGTAACTTGGTGTCTTGTCTACTTTGGTGCAACTTATTTTTACCTTCTTGTGCCTTTGTCTCCCTTTAACCAACGCCTCTCCTCTTCAGGATCTGTTACTTAAGATAATGTTATATCTATCTATTCATCTGCCTGTCCACCCATCTCTCGCTCTCTCATCCGTCTGTCATCTATATCTATCTGTCCATCTGCCTGTCTATCCATCCATCCATCCATCCATCCATCATTCTGTCCATCTGTCTACCTGACTGTCTTATCTATCCATCCATTCTCATGTAATTAATGCTAATAGTAGAGTGTGTGTGTGTGTGTGTGTGTGTGTATGTGTGTGTGTGTACAAACCCCACTTTGTCTCGGAGAATGTACCACTGACGAGTCTTCAGAGCTTGCTTTTTGTTTGCTGATGGGCAGCACGTATTTCATGGAGTTCCTCCAAGGGGAGAGATACATATGCATCGACTCATTATTTTTAATGCTGTGGAATATCTCACAGGAGGTGTGACCTGTGTTTATGCAGCCCGGCTCCCTCCCAGGAGCTGCAGGGAAATTTCCAGTTCATCCTTTGTTGCTACCACAAACAGCTCCTCAGCAAACAAACATTCCTAGGGGGTGGAGTTCAAGATAAGACATTTCATCCGGTTAAAATTCCCAGTGGACCAGGGCAAGCCGGGCACCGGTGGCTCCCGCCTGTCATCCCAGCTACTCAGGAGGCTGAGATCTGAGGATCATGGTTCAAAGCCAGCCTGGGCAGGAAAGTCCACGAGACTCTTATGTCCAATGAACTATCAAAAAGCCAGAAGTGGAGCTGTGGCTCAAGTCTCAAGACAAAAAGCCCCACGAGAATATGTTTATAAGAAACTTGCTTTAAATAAGTAGGCACATGTAAAGAAAGAAGCTAGAGGAAGATCTATGATGTTTTATGAATTCAAGTGTTTCCTTTAAATTTATGTCTTAAAAATCTAAATCTACAATGCTTGATAAGAAATGTACTCATTATCTTGCCCATGTAATTGAAACCCCTCTGTACAGTATTTTCACAATAAAAAAATCTTAACCTTAAAAAAAAAAAAAGCCCCACGAGAGAAGCTCAGGCGTGGAGTTCAAGCCCCA
>NW_012276836.1:0-1296 GCF_000151885.1 Dipodomys ordii
AAGCCGGAAGTGGCGCTGTGGCTCAAGTGGTAGAGCGCTAGCCTTGAGCTGAAGAGCTGAGGGACAGTGCCCAGGCCCAGAGTTCAGGCCCCACAACTGACCCCCCGCCCCCCATTATGGTATAATGGAACTGTTTGGATTTAGTTTAACTAGGGAATTTCCTGGTATGGGGGAGGGGAAGAGTCCAGTGAGCAGTAACTGTTAGGAAGAAAGAGGAGGGGAGAAACTATTTCCATTAACCAGCCAAGAAGCTGGACTAGAAGCCTGGCTCAAGTGGAAAAGCCATAGTTGTGAAGGGAAAAAAAAACCCAAGTGAAAGCAGCCCTGCGGTCAGGCTGGCATGAAGGGTCTTTTTTCTTCTTCTTGATCTCACCTCTTCTCCCCACCCCCATGTCTCAGCTGGCTGTCTCCTCAGATGGTGTTCAGTCTTTCCTTTGTCCCCTCACACCATCACCAGACCTTACTTGTTTTCCTGTGTTACCTAGTCCTTCCTTTCTTGCTTCCATTTCTGGGTCTGCTCTCCCCCCTTACCTTGTCAGCGCCCTGTCTCACGACGGGTCTTTAGCCTCATCTATGCTCATGGTTTCACCCTCAGCCCCAGCCTCTCTGCAAAGGCACACTTGTGGATCAGCCTGTTTGCAGACACCCTACTGAAGTAATGCCATTCTTCTAGCTGCTCAAGTCCTTGCAGTCCTTCCTGACATCCCTGTGGTGCCACAGAGAAAGCCCAGAGTGTGCGCGCCTCCAGTGCCCCAAACCTACCTTTTACTGTCTGCACCTCCTCCTCCCAGTGAGAGCTGAAGCACTTGTAATCTACTACTCACAAAACGCAGGTCCTGTGTTCTTCCTACCGTC
Organism: Dipodomys ordii; assembly: GCF_000151885.1. NCBI lineage: Eukaryota > Metazoa > Chordata > Mammalia > Rodentia > Heteromyidae > Dipodomys > Dipodomys ordii. The sequence continues at coordinate 856 of NW_012276836.1, forward strand.
CCCACCGCTCCCTCCGCCCCTCCTGGCTCTTTTTGGGTAAGCTCTGGTCTAGGCCCTGAGTACTTCCTTCTGGTCATGGGGCTTATTTTCATCTTCCACGAGTCTTTGTACAGGAGAATGGCCTTGGCCCTCACCTTCTTCAACTCTCTCACAATGGTTTCTCTACTCTTGGGAATAATCACATTGTAACATTTTTTGTTTGTCTCCTCTCTTCCCCAAGGACCTCAGCTCTCATGTCCCAAGCAGCTCAAAGTTCTTAGTATTTGAAGTGCTCAGGAAATATGTGGTGACTAGAGTATCTACTTGCTAGAAAGAACTCTCAATGATTGCATTAAAAGCCTCCATGAGGGCTGGGAAGGTGGCTCAGTGGTAGAGCGCTTGCCTTGCATGCCTGAGGCCCTGGGTTCGATTCCTCAGCATCACATAAGCAAAAAGAAAAAA
>NW_012276837.1:0-2153 GCF_000151885.1 Dipodomys ordii
GTTCAGGCCCCACGACCGGACCCCACCCCAAAAAAAGCAACAATACCTAATAATTGAAAGAGAAAAAAAAAGATTCTGTTTTGTTTTATACCAAAAGAACTGGTCTATATGTTAGATTATTTGGACTTTGCCAGAAAACCATGCAGATATCTAGGTACAGAGAACAAAGAAACATTTATTGCCAGGAAAGGGGCCAGCAAGACCCCTTCTCACAAGTGAGAGGTGAGAAGAAGTGCTGGCTGTTGTCTGGGATGCCCTATATAACCTACGAAGTTCAGGAGGGTCTAGAGGCTGAGGCAAGACCCTGGTGTGGACATGAGGGCCAGGGACTTCATCATGGCAAACGAGGATTAAAGGCTGCTGTCCAAATAGTAGATAAGGGCCCCTGCAGCTGCCCAGACCTGAAGGTCACTCTAAGGGGTTCTTATTGACTTATGTGGTGGTAGCTGCCCCAGAGAAGTGCCATCCTAAGGTAAAGGGGAGGTTGATTATTTACTGCCTTTACTAAGTGGGCCTAGTGTTGCCCAGGTAGGCAGCATGCTAAGCTGTGAAGAGGAGAAGGCATGTACAAAGCTATGGTAAGGGAGCTCATTTTGCTAACACTATAATTCTAGCATAAGAGGGAAAAGGAAAGAAGGATTGTTACTTTATATAAACCAGTAAGCAGAACCTGGACCTGGATCCTTTACTATAGTGATAAAAGCTTTGCTTTGCCAGGTACCAGTGGCTCATGCCTATAATCCTAGAGAGGCAGGAGACTGAGATCTGAGGATGGTAGTTCAACGCCAGCCTGAGCAGGAAAGTCTGTGAGACTCTTATCCCCAATTAACCACCAGAAAATTGGAAGTGGTACTGTGGCTTAAGTGGTAGAGCACTGAGACTGCACCCAGGCCCAGAGTTCAAGCACCATGACTGACCAAAAAAAAAAAAGTTCTAATCTGTAAACCATTATTAGAGATAAAAATATGTTCAACAGACTTTAAGGAAGCAGAAGCCTCTAGTGACAGGAATTCAGTTAATCCAAGTCTATTTCTCCAGTTCCTCCAGAGGAGCGAAGAACACTAATCAGCTGTCTGGGAGAAGAGTGGGTGAGGCTTGATAGTTAAGAGGAACACACCTACGTCTCCACAACGTGGAAGCTGAGATGAGGACAGTGAGACTGAGGTCAGCCCCGGCTATGTGTTGTTAAAACTTTGAGACAAATAAACCACAACAACCGAAACAGAGCAATAAAAAATGGACACTTGAGGCTGGGGAGGTAGTTCAGTGGTAAAGCACTTACCTCGCATGCATGAGGCCCTGGGTTCAATTCCTCAGCACCACATACATGGAAAAAGCCCGAAGTGGTGCTATGGCTCAAGTGGTAGAGCACTAGCCTTGAGCAAGGCTAGCTCCAGGCCCCAAGTTCAAGCCCCACAACTGACAAAAAAAAAAAAAAAGGACACCGAAGACATAAATGTAATTGCCTTCTTTTTCGGGGTTCCTCTTTTCACCTTTTTGGTTTTCTAACATACTAGACCAGTGTGATCTTTAGAAAGCAATTGAGTGTTTTTTCAGTTCTGGAAGATTACTACACTCAAGGCCATGAATCTCTAAAGAAAGGGACAAGGGGGCGCGGGGAGGATGGGAAGGGATGAGAAGGGGAAACAAAGGAGGAGGCTACAATGCTTGATAAGAAATGTACTCATTATCTTGCCCATGTAATTGTAACCCCACTGTACAGTATTTTCACAATAAAAAAAAAAGAAAGGGACAACTCCCTAGCCTAGGTTTGCTTTGTGAGAAATAAAGACAAGCATCAAGCACTTTTAAGAAATAGAAAACTAGAGATTTTTTTAAAGATAAATATCTTACTACATAATGAGTAAAAAGACCAAGTGGTCGGTTGGGTAGAACTTGAAGCCCAATATCGCCTTCTTTTCCAGGAGGTAGAGCATTGCCATTTTCATCTATAATCTACAAGAGAATAGAACAATTTATTTAATGATACACCTTAAATTTTTAACTTTACATATTTTATTGCCATATAAGAATGCAATCTAAGCCGGGCACTGGTGTCTCACGCCTGTAATCCTAGCTACTCAGGAGGCTGAGATCTGAGGATCGCGGTTCAAAGCCAGCCCGGGCAGGAGAGACCGTGAGACTCCTATCTC
>NW_012276838.1:0-2488 GCF_000151885.1 Dipodomys ordii
CCAGAAAACCGGAAGTGGTGCTGTAGCTCAAGTGGTAGAGCACTCGCCTTGAGCTGAAGAGCTGAGGGACAGTGCCCAGGCCCAGAGTTCAAGCCCCACGGCCGACAAACAAAAAAAAAAAGAGTGCAGGAGTCAAAGGGTAAATCTACTTGGTTGACAAAGAAACAAGAGGAAAGAAGATGCCAGGTAGAGGTGGTTCATGCTCATAATCCTAGCTACACTTGGAGGCTGAGACCTGGAGGATTGCAGTTCAGAGCAAGCCCAGGTAGACAAATTCATGAGACTGTTATCTCTAATTACCAGCAAAAAGCCATAGTAAGAAATCGCCTAACCCTCAGTTTCCATATCTACTTTAGTATTTGATTATCTGTCTCTAGAGATTTGTGCTTGTTTGTTGTACTAGAGCTTGGACTCAGGCTGTTGTGCTCTTTCTGGTTTTTTCTTTCACTCACGGTGATACTCTACCACTTGAGCCATGCCTCCTGTCCAGATTATTTTGCTGGTTAATTAGAGATGGAGTACCTCTAACTTTTCCGCCTAGGCTGGCTCTGAATTGTAATCCCCTCAGATCTCAGGCTCTTGAAGAGCTAGGATTATAGGTGTGAGCCACTGGTTCCCAGGGTTTTAGAAATTTATACAAGTTAATATGGGTATCCATATTTTTCAAATCAGATGATAGAATTCTACAAATGCTAAAATAATTCTACAAATGGTAAAATAAACACGTGCATGCACACACAAATTAATAAACAATAAGCCAGGTGCGGGTGGCTCACACCTATAATTCTAGCCACTCCAGAGGCTGAGATCTGAGAATCGCTATTCCAAACCCATTCAGGGGGGAAAAAAAATTCTGAGATTCTTATTACCAACTAAGCAGTAAAAAGCTAGTAGTAGAGGCATTTGTTCAAGTGGTAGAGTACCAGCCTTGAGTAGGAAAAAAAAAGCTGAGCAAAAGCACAATGCCCTGAGTTTGAATCCCAGTACCTGCACAAAAACAAACAGTAAATGAAATTTTCACTATTATAAATGATGCTGTAAGGAAGGGTCATGTATTTAGCATCCTACATAAACTCCCTAAAAGAGAGCATCTCAGTAAACCTTCTGAAAAAGAATGTACAGTGTCAACATCACTTGCAATATTGGGAAGAATTGCTAACATAGGCTCCCTGGGTAGCTGATTAGTTCCTGTCGTCACCAGTGGGCTCGTGAGAAAAGTCAGCTAATGCCCTGTCTTCAAGTGTCCCCAATCCTCCTCAGCCTGGACACCAACATTCAGGTCCAGATGCTCTTCAGAGATTATGAGGAAAGGGTGGGGTGCCAGACTGTTGTTCACCCCATCCTACTCCCTACCCCCTGTGACCTCAGACCAGTGCAGTTCAGTATAAAACAGAATCTCTGCCCTCAGGGAGAGTTGGACAGCCCAGAGCTCAGCCTCATTGAAACCTCAGCCCTGCTCACTCTGCGTGCTGTGGTCAGGGAGGCTGCAGATGTTAAAAACACACAAAGCCTGTTTTTGACTCATCTCACAAGTGGGGCCCCCTCAGCTACCCTGGTTCCCAGAATAGGACAAAACCAGAATCCTCAAAGGCCATATCCCCCCAAAGGGGGCTCTGTACTCCTGGACTGTCTCTCCCGACTCTATTTCTTCCTTCCTCAGGAGCATCCCATGCCCCTACCTCCTTCTCTCTCCTCTGTCTTGCTTGTTCCTATCAACTATCTGACTGCATTTCTCCCCAGCTTTCTTTACTTCTTCACAGTTCTTTTATTTCCTTCTCCTCTTTGATCTTAACCACAGAATGCAGAATCTCCTGCTTTAATCCTATCTTTACAGAGAGAAGCCCAGATATCTAATCAGAAAACTAAGGCAAAACAGGGACTGACACAGGTCAGGCCTCCGAGCTGTGGCTCCTTGCTGCTCTGTCTTACCCTCCATCACCACTGCAAGTTGTCTTCTCTCTACTGGCTGCAATAAACTCCACCTAAACCTAGTTCTCTTTTCATGGGAGTCTTCTTCAGGCTTCCCTTCTATCTCTGGTACCAAATATTTCTCTCATTTTCCTGAATTCAGTTCTTATTCCCATACTTATCCTAGTGCTGTGATGTGTGTCATGATTCATTTTAAAAAATTGTTTTTTCCCCAGGGTGTCAGTGGCTCACACCTGTAATCCTAGCTATTCAGGAGGCTGAGATCTGAGGATCATGGTACAAAGCCAGCCCAGGCAGGAAAGGTCCGTGAGACTCTTACCTCCAATTAACCACCAGAAAACCAAAAGTGGTGCTGTGGCTCAAGTGGTAGAGAGCTCGCCTTGAGCTAAAGAGCTGAGGGACAGCACCCAGGCCCAGAGTTCAAGACCCACAATAGACAAAAAAAAAAAGGGGGCTGGGAAGGTGGCTCAGTGGTAGAGCACTTGCCTTGCATGCTCGAGGCCCTGGGTTCGATTCCTCAGCACCACATAAGCAAAAAGAAAAAAGCCGGAAGTGGCGC
>NW_012276839.1:0-2006 GCF_000151885.1 Dipodomys ordii
ACACACACACACACACACACACACACACACACACACACAAAGCAAATGAATAAAAATGGTCTTCTAAAAAAATAATAAAGTAGTAAAGATAAACAGTGGAACAAAAACTGAAAAGGGAAATAACAAAATTTTAAATGCCATAAGCTGGCGCTGGTGGCTCATGCCTATAATACTAGCTACTCAAGAGACTAAGATATGAGGATTGTGGTTCAAAGCCAGCCTGGGCAGTACAGTCTCTGAGACTTTCTTTCTTTTTGTGGTCCTGCAGCTTTAACTCAGGGCCTGGGTGCTCTCCCTTAGCTTCTTTACATTCAAGGCTAATGCTCTACTACTTTGAGTCACAGCTGAACTTTTGGTTTCCTGGTGGTTAATTGGAGATAAGAGTCTCATGGACTTTCCTGTCTGGGCTGGCTTTGAACTGAGATCCTGAGATGTCAGCCTACTAAGTAGCTAGGACTACAGGCATGATCCACCAGTGCCCGCTTCTCTGAGATTCCTATGTCCAATTAATCACCAAAAAGCCAGAAGTGCAGCTGTTGTTAAAGTCAAGGATATGTACATATCCTTTTGTTGTTGTTGTTTATAGTGGGGTTTGAACTGTGTGCCTCATGCTTGCTAGGTGGGAGCTTTACCACTGAGTCCCGCCTCTAGCTCTTTTGTTTTTTCACTGGTTATTTCTTCTTCTTCTCCTCCCCCTCCTCCTCTTCTTCCTCTTCCTCCTCCTTCTCTTCCTCCTCCTCCCCCTTTCTCCTCCTCCTTTTCCTCCTCCTCCTCCTTCTTTTTTGTTGCTGTTGTTCGTCGTAGGGCTTGAACTCTGGGCCTGGGCACTGTCCCTGAGTTTTTCAGCTCAAGGCTACAGCTTTACCACTTAAGCCACAGCGCCACTTCCAATTTTCTGGTGGTTTATTGGAGATAAGAGTCTCACAGACTTTCCTTGCCAGGACTGCCTTTGAACTCAGCCGGTTGAATAGCTAGGATTATAGGTGTGAGCTACTGGCACATGCCTTCCCTCTTTTTTTTTTTTTTTTTTTGAGAAGCCTGTCTTGTGACTTTCTCTGGGAAGTACAGAAGAATCATGTGTAGTAGGTAATCAATGACATTTTGTCAAGTGAAAGAATAAGAGGCGCATGTGATTTTTTTTTCTTTTTTTTTTTTGCCTGTCCTGGGGCTTGATGGCAGGGTTTGGGTGCTGTTGCTGAGACAATTTGTCCTCAAGGCTTGCACTCTACCACTTGAGCTACAGGGCCAGTTCTGGCTTTCTCTGAGTAGTTTATTGGTTTACTGGAGATAAGAATCTCATGGGCTTTTTTGCCCAGGATGGCTTTGAACTGGGATCTCATTCTCCTGAGTAAGGTTTCCAGTGCCCCACAGTGATTGTCCTACATATTTTAATTTCTTCTGTAGTGGAAGTTACAGATGCACTCCCATACCTTGGAATACTTTGCTAATTCCTTTTTATCTTTTCTTTTTTTTTTTTTTTTGTCGGTCGTGGGGCCTGAACTCTGGGCCTAGGTGCTGTCCCTCAGCTCTTCAGCTTAAGGCTAGCGCTCTACCATGTGAGCCACAGCGCCACTTCTGGGTTTTTCTGCTTATGTGGTGCTGAGGAATCGAACCCAGGGCCTCATGCATGCAAGGCAAGCACTCTACCACTGAGCCACCTTCCCAGCCCTACTTTGCTCATTTCTAATGAAGTAAACTTAGCAGATATTAAGAAAAACATCTCAAAATGGTTATATGAATCTATAAGAAGGTCATAAGTATAAATATGTCTACATTTAATATTAGTTCAAGCCATGTAAAGAAAAAAGTAGGCAATTCCATAATTATACTAGAATTCTTTTCCTTTTCAGTAACTGACAAAACAATTAGGAAAATAAATAAATAAATAAAGACCAAGATCAGTGTTTCTGGGGGAGGCTGGGAAGGGATGTGAAGGGTAAACAAAGGAGGAGGCTGCAATGCTTGGTAAGAAATGTACGCATTATCCTGCCCATGTAATTGTAACC
>NW_012276840.1:0-1574 GCF_000151885.1 Dipodomys ordii
TACAGCGCCACTTCCGGTTTTCTGGTGGTTTATTGGAGATAGGAGTCTCACGGTCTCTCCTGCCCGGGCTGGCTTTGAACCGCGATCCTCAGATCTCAGTCTCCTGAGTAGCTAGGATTATAGGCGTGAGCCACCAGCGCCCGGCGCCCCCACTCCCAGTCCTTTTAGCTTTAGGGTCATCCCTCCCATCCCTAGGATCTCACATGCCCATGTTTTTGTCCTGAGATTTTCCACTTTAATCTTCTCTACCTCTGCTTTCCTTGGAACTAGGGGCAAGACAGTGTTAAGCATAGGATTACAGGCATGAGCCACCCGGCTGAACCTTACCTTTATCTATAAATTGCCTTAAAAGCTGGCTCTGGGTTGAGCCTTCGGTATTGCTAAGTGCTGCGAGAGGGTGCAGTGGTTTGGCAAGAGTATGTTTTGTGGTTGTTGGTGGTGGTGATTTTGTGTGTGTGTGTGTGTGTGCTGGCCCTGGGGCTTGAACTCAGGACCTGGGCACTGTCCCTGAGCTTCTTTTGCCTAAGGCTAGTGCTCTACCACTTGAGCCAGAGCTTCACTTCCAGCTTTGGGAGGTTGTTTATTGGCAACAAGGGTTTCATGGACTTTCCTGCCCAGGCTGGCTTCGAACTACAATCCTCAGATCTCAGCCTCCTGAGTAGTTAGGATTACAGATGTGAGTTACTGGTGCCCAGTGTAAGGGTATATTGAACAGAACTCATACTGTATTCCAGAGGAAGTGTCTATGTGAAATACATACACTATGTTTCCTGTCCTGTTGTGTCCTGAATTACAGCTAAATACCATGCATGTTTGCATACTTACAATGTGTTTGTAGCATAATTAATTATCACCTTGCTAAAGCCACTTCTGGTTAGAAGAGGAAGTAGGATGTGGTGATTCAGCTTATTAGGACCTTAGGTCACAGGCCACAAACTTTTTAGCTATGACAGTATTGAGCTGTGCAATACAACAGAAGACAAGGCTATATTCTCCCTCTTCCCAAAGAAAGCCAAGAGCCTGTGGCTCACACCGATAGTCCTAACTAGCTACTCAGGACGCTGAGATCTGTATGATCAATGTTTGAAGCCAACCCCAGCCAGAAAAGTCTGTGAGACTCTTATCTCCCATTTACCAGCCAAACACTGTGTGGGAGGTATAACTCAAGTGATAGAGCACTCACCAAATGAGCAAGACCAGCAAGCATTAGGCCCTGAGTTCAATCTCTGGTGGCAGGGAACAAACAAACACCCATAGTTGAACTTTACACCAAGGAATATAACAGCTGTGTTGTATTCTATATACTGAAAATATGATTGTGTATTATGTTATAAATACTTAACCCTCTAGACTTTTTAAATCAAGGTAGATGTAAGTATTATTATGACTTTCATTGGTCCTTTTGCTCAACCTAGTCAGGTACCAAGCTTGGTAATTGATATCTGTCATTTCATTTCTTTTTTTTTTTTTTTGGTCGGCCGTGGGGCTTGAACTCTGGGCCTGGGTGCTGTCCCTCAGCTCTTCAGCTCAAGGCGAGCACTCTACCACTTGAGCTACAGCGCCACTTCCGGTTT
>NW_012276841.1:0-1839 GCF_000151885.1 Dipodomys ordii
AAAAACTAAAACTCAAAGGAGGAGGCAACAATGCTTGATAAGAAATGTACTCATTATCTTGCCCATGTAATTGTAACCCCTCTGTACAGTATTTTCACAAAAAAAAAAACTAAAACTACGTATGCTTATTGTAGACATTTTGGAAAATAACAGATACCTAAAACAACACCACTTCATGTCTGCCATGTAGATTGATTCACTGTTAATATTTTGCTGTAGGTTCTTCCTGAACTTGTATAAATATGATATATTTATATTTATGCATAGTTGTATATATACATTTATGTTCCTAACATACACATATATTGTGTAATATATGCATGCATTTAAATATATACTCATGAATTCTGAAGATACATCATATTTAGATATTTACACTCTACAAGAGTATTTAAAACCAAAAAGAACAATCTCCTCTATTCCATGGTACTCTAGTTAGTTCTCAGCATAGAGCTTTCCCTTTGTTAATTGTTTAATATAAGTATTTCAATACATGTAGTATGTTTGTGAACACAAATGGCCTTTTTTTTGTGCCTCACCCCAAATTAGATCACTTTATGCCTTACCTCTTTGCTTTGTTCTTTTTTATTTTGCACCAGTTCTGGGACTTGAACTCAGGGTCTGAGTGCTGTCCCTGTGGTTTTTTTTTGCACAAGGCTATCACTTGAGCCACAGCTCCGCTTTTTGTTTTTGTTTGTTTTTTGTAGATAGAATGTCACAGACTTACCTGCCTTGGCTGGCTTTGAACTGCAGTTCTCAGATCTGGTCCTCCTGAATAGCTAGGGTTACAATTGTGAGCCACCAGTGCCTGGCTGTTTTTTGTTTTTGTTTTTATTTTTGGGCTCAGCAAGACAAAATTCACTTCTGTGTAGAAGGGTGCTCCACTGGCAACCAAGCAAGCACCTCAGTTCTTCTAAGCAACACATAGCCATCCTTCTCCATCAGTACATATATTCTGCCCATTACTTGGCCTTTGGTTCCTTACTGTATGTAGATGTGTAGTAGTATGTTTAACCATGGCTCTCCTGCTAGGTGCTAACAGTTATGACAAGGATTGTGCAGGGGCTGTGAGTAATCTCACAATCAGTATGGGGGTGCCTATATACAGGATAGCACTGTAATTGTTAAGAGTCTGGTAAGTTGTCTAGGTACTGGTAGGTCAGGTCTGTAATTCTAGCTACTCAGAAGGCTGAGGTCTGAGGATCATAGTTTGGCACCAGCCCAAGGAGGAAAGTCTCTGAGACTTTTAATTCTAATTAACCATCAAAAAAAAAATCAGAAGTGGAACTAGGGCTCAAGTAATAGAGTACTAGCCTTGAGCAAAACAGCTCACAGATAGCTCCCAGGCCCTGAGTTCAAAACTCAGGACTGGTACACCAAATAAATGAATAAGTAACTAAATAAAGCCTGTTAGGAGAAAATGATTTTGCTTTTTCTTAGTGGAAGTCCAGTGGATATGTTTATGTGTTTATTTGTCATGCATCCCCATTCCCCACGCCCAGTCTGGAGCTTTGCTGGCTGTTGGGGCTGGGGCAAGAACATGGTGAGATTGCTTGTGGTCCCTAAAGACTGCTGCCACAGTATCGGGCACTTCACCTGCTCACATTTCATTGCCAAAACCCAGAGGCATATCAGGTTTGGGGGGGGGGTTCTTGAGACTCATAAGATTTTGGAGGCCTACTTTAGGAATAAAATATATATAATTAAGAATAAAGGGCTGGTAAAGATTGACCTCCCTTATGACCCAGTCATACCACTTCTAGGCATCTACCCTGAACAACAGGAACCAATATACAAGGACACGTGCACCTCCATGTTTATTGCAGCACTGTTCACAAT